>NC_091979.1:200663243-200875743 GCF_044704955.1 Pristiophorus japonicus | reverse complement strand
AGGGATACACACACTGAATGATCAGGGATAGAGGGATACACACACTGAATGATCAGGGATAGAGGGATACACACGCTGAATGATCAGAGATAGAGGGATACATACACTGAAGGATCAGGGATAGAGGGATACACACACTGAATGATCAGGGATAGAGGGATACACACACTGAAGGATCAGGGATAGAGGGATACACACACTGAAGGATCAGAGATAGAGGGATACATACACTGAAGGATCAGGGATAGAGGGATACACACACTGAAGGATCAGGGATAGAGGGATACACACGCTGAATGATCAGGGTTAGAAGGATACACACACTGAATGATCAGGGATAGAGGGATGCACACACTGAATGATCAGGGATAGAAGGATATACACACTGAAGAATCAGGGATAGAGGGATACACACACTGAATGATCAGGGATAGAGGGATACACAAACTGAATGATCAGGGATAGAAGGATACACACACTGAATGATCAGGGATAGAGGGATATACACACACTGAATGATCAGGGATAGAAGGATACACACACTGAATGATCAGGGATAGAGGGATATACACACACTGAATGATCAGGGATAGAAGGATACACACACTGAATGATCAGGGATAGAGGGATACACACACTGAATGATCAGGGATAGAGGGATATACACACTGAAGGATCAGGGATAGCAGGATACACACACTGAAGGATCAGGGATAGAGGGATACACACACTGAAGGATCAGGGATAGAGGGATACACACACTGAATGATCAGGGATAGAGGGATACACACACTGAATGATCAGGGATAGAGGGATGCACACACTGAATGATCAGGGATAGAAGGATATACACACTGAAGAATCAGGGATAGAGGGATACACACACTGAATGATCAGGGATAGAGGGATACACACACTGAAGGATCAGGGATAGAGGGATACACACACTGAAGGATCAGAGATAGAGGGATACATACACTGAAGGATCAGGGATAGAGGGATACACACACTGAATGATCAGGGATAGAAGAATACACACACTGAATGATCAGGGATAGAGGGATATACACACACTGAATGATCAGGGATAGAAGGATACACACACTGAATGATCAGGGATAGAGGGATGCACACACTGAATGATCAGGGATAGAAGGATATACACACTGAAGAATCAGGGATAGAGGGATACACACACTGAATGATCAGGGATAGAGGGATACACACACTGAAGGATCAGGGATAGAGGGATACACACACTGAAGGATCAGAGATAGAGGGATACACACACTGAAGGATCAGGGATAGAGGGATACACACACTGAAGGATCAGGGATAGAGGGATACACACGCTGAATGATCAGGGTTAGAAGGATACACACACTGAATGATCAGGGATAGAGGGATGCACACACTGAATGATCAGGGATAGAAGGATATACACACTGAAGAATCAGGGATAGAGGGATAAACACACTGAATGATCAGGGATAGAGGGATACACACACTGAATGATCAGGGATAGAAGGATACACACACTGAATGATCAGGGATAGAGGGATATACACACACTGAATGATCAGGGATAGAAGGATACACACACTGAATGATCAGGGATAGAGGGATATACACACACTGAATGATCAGGGATAGAAGGATACACACACTGAATGATCAGGGATAGAGGGATATACACACTGAAGGATCAGGGATAGCAGGATACACACACTGAAGGATCAGGGATAGAGGGATACACACACTGAAGGATTAGGGATAGAGGGATACACACACTGAATGATCAGGGATAGAGGGATACACACACTGAATGATCAGGGATAGAGGGATACACACACTGAATGATCAGGGATAGAGGGATACACACACTGAAGGATCAGGGATAGCAGGATACACACACTGAATGATCAGGGATAGAGGGATACACACACTGAATGATCAGGGATAGAGGGATACACACACTGAAGGATCAGGGATAGAGGGATACACACACTGAAGGATCAGGGATAGAGGGATACACACACTGAAGGATCAGGGATAGAGAGATACACACACTGAATGATCAGAGATAGAAGGATACACACACTGAATGATCAGGGATAGAGAGATACACACACTGAATGATCAGGGATAGAGGGATATACACACACTGAATGATCAGGGATAGAGGGATACACACACTGAGTGGTCAGGGATAGAGGGATACACACACTGAATGATCAGGGATAGAGGGATACACACACTGAATGATCAGGGATAGAGGGATATACACACACTGAATGATCAGGGATAGAGGGATACACACACTGAGTGGTCAGGGATAGAGGGATACACACACTGAATGATCAGGGATAGAGGGATACACACACTGAGTGGTCAGGGATAGAGGGATACACACACTGAATGATCAGGGATAGAGGGATACACACACTGAATGATCAGGGATAGAGGGATACACACACTGAATGATCAGGGATAGAAGGATGCACACACTGAATGATCAGGGATAGAGGGATACACACACTGAGTGGTCAGGGATAGAGGGATACACACACTGAAGGATCAGGGCTAGAGGGATACACACACTGAAGGATCAGGGATAGAGGGATATACACACTGAAGAATCAGGGATAGAGGGATATACACACTGAAGGATCAGGGGTAGCAGGATACACACACTGAAGGATCAGGGATAGAGGGATACACACACTGAAGCATCAGGGATAGAGGGATACACACACTGAAGGATCAGGGATAGAGGGATACACACACTGAATGATCAGGGATAGAGGGATATACACAGTGAATGATCAGGGATAGAAGGATACACACACTGAATGATCAGGGATAGAGGGATACACACACTGAAGGATCAAGGATAGAAGGATACACACACTGAATGGTCAGGGATAGAGGGATACACACACTGAAGGATCAGGGATAGAGGGATATACACAGTGAATGATCAGGGATAGAAGGATATACACACTGAAGGATCAGGGATAGCAGGATATACACACTGAAGGATCAGGGATAGCAGGATACACACACTGAAGGATCAGGGATAGAGGGATACACACACTGAATGATCAGGGATAGAGGGATATACACACACTGAAGGATCAGGGATAGAAGGATACACACACTGAAGGATCAGGGATAGAGGGATACACACACTGAATGATCAGGGATAGAGGGATACACACACTGAATGATCAGGGATAGAGGGATACACATACTGAAGGATCAGGGATAGAGGGATACACACACTGAATGATCAGGGATAGAGGGATACACACACGGAAGGATCAAGGATAGAAGGATACACACACTGAATGATCAGTGATAGAGGGATACACACACTGAATGGTCAGGGATAGAGGGATACACACACTGAAGGATCAGGGATAGAGGGATATACACAGTGAATGATCAGGGATAGAAGGATATACACACTGAAGAATCAGGGATAGAGGGATATACACACTGAAGGATCAGGGATAGCAGGATACACACACTGAAGGATCAGGGATAGAGGGATACACGCACTGAAGGATCAGGGATAGAGGGATATACACACACTGAATGATCAGGGATAGAGGGATACACACACTGAGTGGTCAGGGATAGAGGGATACACACACTGAATGATCAGGGATAGAGGGATACACACACTGAATGATCAGGGATAGAGGGATATACACACACTGAATGATCAGGGATAGAGGGATACACACACTGAGTGGTGAGGGATAGAGGGATACACACACTGAATGATCAGGGATAGAGGGATACACACACTGAATGATCAGGGATAGAGGGATATACACACACTGAATGATCAGGGATAGAGGGATTCACACACTGAGTGGTCAGGGATAGAGGGATACACACACTGAATGATCAGGGATAGAGGGATACACACACTGAAGGATCAGAGCTAGAGGGATACACACACTGAAGGATCAGGGATAGAAGGATACACACACTGAAGGATCAGGGATAGAGGGATACACACACTGAAGGATCAGGGATAGAGGGATACACAAACTGAAGGATCAGGGATAGAAGGATACACACACTGAATGATCAGGGCTAGAGGGATACACACACTGAATGATCAGGGATAGAGGGATACACACACTGAAGGATCATGGATAGAAGGATACACACAGTGAAGGATCAGGGATAGAGGGATACACACACTGAAGGATCAGAGCTAGAGGGATACACACACTGAAGGATCAGGGATAGAAGGATACACACACTGAAGGATCATGGATAGAAGGATACACACACTGAAGGATCAGGGATAGAGGGATACACACACTGAAGGATCATGGATAGAAGGATACACACACTGAAGGATCAGGGATAGAGGGATACACACACTGAAGGATCAGAGCTAGAGGGATACACACACTGAAGGATCAGGGATAGAAGGATACACACACTGAAGGATCAGGGATAGAAGGATACACACACTGAAGGATCAGGGATAGAGGGATACACACACTGAAGGATCAGGGATAGAAGGATACACACACTGAAGGATCAGGGATAGAGGGATACACACACTGAAGGATCAGGGATAGAGGGATACACACACTGAATGATCAGGGATAGAGGGATACACACACTGAAGGATCATGGATAGAAGGATACACACACTGAAGGATCAGGGATAGAGGGATACACACACTGAAGGATCAGGGATAGAGGGATACACACACTGAAGGATCAGGGATAGAAGGATACACACACTGAAGGATCAGGGATAGAGGGATACACACACTGAAGGATCAGGGCTAGAGGGATACATATTGAAGTATTAGGGATAGAGGACTATGTTATGTTGGAGAAAGAGTCAGACTGAACACTGTGAGTTCAAAGTAAAGTGTGACCTTAGCCTTTTATTGCAGGTCTCCAGAGTGCCTCTTCAACCTGTGAGGCCTCCTTAAATACCTGTGCTCCCAAGGGATTATGGGATCCCTTGGGACTCCAGGGGATGAGCCCTCTGGTGGCTGTACAGAGTAAATACAAGTGCATATATATAACAACAGTTCCCCCCCTCCCACCCCCCCCCCCAAGTCAATAGTGTAACTATTTACAACGTGAGTCGATCTGGGGCCCTTCTTATCCTGGTATTCTGGTTGATCGTCTCAGTGTGAAAGCTGGTATTGTTGAATCATTTGTTGGGCCCTGGCTGGGCTGCCTGGTATGTTGGGTCCTGCTGGGCTGCTGTGGATGATGGGTTCTGCTTCGTGGTCAACCGTGGTGCCGATTGCCACTGGTGTGTATGTTGGGGCATCAAAAAAGGTATGGTCCAAGGTGGATTGCTCAATATAGTCCGATAATCTGAGTTTGATTTGGTCCAAGTGCTTCTGGTGAATGAGTCCATTTGAAAGTTTGACCTGAAACAACCTGCTCCCCTCTTTGGCCACGACAGTGCTGGGACGCCACTTGGGACCTTGTCTATAATTCAAAACAAATACAGGATCATTGATTTCAACCTCGCATGACACATTTGCGCTATCATGGTATGTACTTTGTTGAAGCCGCCTGCTTTCTACCTGTTCATGTAGATCAGGGTGAACTAACGAGAGCCTTGTCTTAAATGCTCTTTTCATGAGCAGTTCAGCAGGTGGGATCCCAGCGAGTGAGTGGGGTCTCGTGCGGTAGCTAAGCAGGACTCAGGATAGGCGAGTCTGCAGCGAGCCTTCAGTTACCCTCTTCAAGCCTTGCTTGATGGTTTGCACTGCTCTCTCTGCCTGACCATTGGATGCTGGTTTAAAGGGGGCAGATGTGACATGTTTGATCCCATTACAGGTCATGAATTCTTTGAACTCAACGCTGGTAAAACGTGGCCCGTTGTCGCTCACCAGGACATCGGGTAGGCCGTGTGTGGCAAACATGGCCCACAGGCTTTCAGTAGTAGCAGCGGATGTGCTAGCCGACATTATCTCACATTCAATCCACTTGGAGTACGCATCTACAACCACAAGGAACATTTTACCCAAGAACGGCCTGCATAGTCGACATGTACCCTAGACCATGGTTTGGAGGGCCAAGACCATAAACTTAGCGGCGCCTCCCTGGGCACATTGCTTAACTGCGAGCATGTATTACATCTGTGAACGCAGGAGTCTAAGTCCGCATTGATACCGGGCCACCACACGTGGGATCTGGCTATCGCTTTCATCATTATGATGCCTGGGTGGGTACTGTGGGGGTCATTGATGAAGGTGTCTCTGCCCTTCTTGGGAACCACAAGACGATTGCCCCACAGAAGGCAGTCTGCCTGTATAGACATTTCATCTTTGCGCCGCTGGAACGGCTTTATCTCTTCCTGCATTTCCACTGGGACACTGGACCAACTCCCGTGAAGCACACAGCTTTTGACTAGGGATAATAAGGGGCCCTGGCTCATCCAGGTTTTGATCTGCCGGGCAGTGACGGGTGATTGCTCACTCTCAAATGCTTCCATATCCATGGCGAGATCTGCGGGCTGTGCCATTTCCACCCCCATGGTGGGCAATGGCAGTCTACTGAGAGCATCGGCGCAGTTTTCTGTGCCTGACCTGTGGCGGATGGCATAGTTGTATGCGGACAACGTGAGCACCCATCTCTGGATACGGGCCGATGCGTTGGTATTTATCCCTTTATTCTCGGAAAACAGGGATATGAGTGGGTTATGGTCAGTTTCCAATTCAAATTTTAGCCCAAATAGGTATTGATGCATTTTCTTTACCCCATAGACACACGCTAACGCTTCTTGCTCAATCATGCTTTCGGCTCTCTCAGCCTTAGACAGACTCCTGGATGCATAAGCAACCAGTTGCAGTTTCCAGAAATCATTAGATTGTTGCAATACAAACCCGACGCCATATGACGACGCTGTACCAAACGCTTACATGGATCATACAACACAAGCAATTTGTTTGAGCATACAATGTTCTCGCTTTTACAAAGGCATTTTCTTGGCTTTTGCCCCAAACCCATTTGTCCCCTTTCCATAATAAGACATGCAGTGGCTCTAACAGTGTGCTGAGACCCGGTAAGAAGTTACCAAAGTAGTTCAGGAGTCCCAGAAACGACCGCAGCTCTGTCACGTTCTGTGACCTTGGGCGTTCTCGATTGCCTCCGTCTTCACGTTGGTGGGTCTGATGACGTCCGCTGCAATCCAAGAACTCCACTTCAGGCGCCAGGAAAACACTCCGAGCATTTTAACCTGAGCCACTTGCGGTTGCGTCGACTAAGAACCTCCTCCAGGTTCTGCAGATGCTCGGCTGTGTCCCGACCTGTGACCAAGATGTCATCCTGGAAAACCATGGTGTGCGGGACCGACTTCAGTAAACTTTCCATGTTTCTCTGGAATATCGCCGCCTCTGATCGAATTCCAAACGGGCATCTGTTATAAATAAAAAGACCTTTGTGCGTGTTGATGCAGGTGAGGGCCTTCGATGATTCCTCCAGTTCCTGCGTCATGTAGGCTGAAGTCAGATCCAGCTTTGTGAAAGTCTTTCCTCCCGCCAGTGTTGCAAAGAGGTCGTTGGCCTTTAGAAGTGGGTATTAGTCCTGCAGGAGAAACGATTGCTCGTTACTTTATAGTCACCACAGATTCTGACGGTGCCGTCACCCTTGAGGACAGGAATGATCGGGTTGACCCACTCGCTGAACTCAATCGGTGAAATGATGCCCTCTTGTTGCAGCCGGTCTAGCTCGATCTCTACCCTTTCTCTCATCATGTACGGTACTGCTCTCGCCTTGTGATGGTTGGGTCGCACCCCCAGAATTAGATGGATCTGCACTTTTGCTCCTTGGAATTTCCCAATGCCTGGTTCGGACAGCGAAGGGAACTTGTTTAAGACCTGGGCACACGAAGTGTCGCCAGCGGGCGATAGCATCGTACATCGTCCCAGCGTATCTTTCCCAGCCAGCTCCTGCCAAGCAGCGTGCTACCATCGCCCGGTACCACCCAGAGTGATAGCTTGTAAGAGACCTTTACGGTAGCACTGCCAATTACAGGAATCAGTTCTTTCGTATAAGTTCTTAGTTTCGTACAAATTGGAGTAAAGACTGACCTTGAGGCCTTGTTGCACCACAGTGTTTCGAAAGTCTTTTTGCCCATTTTGGACTGGCTCGCGCCTGTGTCCAGTTCCATTGACACCGGGAGTTCATTTATTTCAACATTCAGCATTATCGGGGGACAATTCGTGCTGACTGTGTGCACCCCATGTACCTCTGCCTCCTCATTCTGAGGCTCTGGTTCGTCGTGATCCTCCATGGATCTGTCCTCCTCTGCAAATGGTTTGCAGGTTTAACAGGATTAGCAGCTCGCCTGCACATACATTGGAGGTGTCCCATTGTTCCACAGCCCTTGCAAACGTACCCTTTGAAGCGACATGAATGGAAACGATGATCACTTCCGCAGCGCCAACAAGGTGTTAATGGCTTTGCATTCATCACCCTTGATGGTGGACTCTGAGACATCTGCGGGCGTGCAGCTGCAGGCATGTGTGACCTGCCCTGTACGTTGCTATTCGAAAACAATGTCACTTTATTTACAGTACTTGCAGCAGCACTTGTGTGCTGAGAGATTTGCTTCACATTGTCACTTGTGGCAATGAACACTTGGGCTATCGCTATGTCTTTACTCAAGGTTGGGGTCTCTACAGTCAAAAATTTGCGAAGTATGGTTTCGTGGCCAATGCCAAGTACGAAAAAGTCTCTGAGCATGTGCTCCAAATGTCCTTCAAATTCGCAATGCCCTGCAAGGCATCTTAGCTCGGTGACTTAACTCGTCACTTCCTGGTCTTCAGATCTTTTGTAGGTGTAGAACCGGTACCTCACCATCAGAATGCTTTCCTTCGGGTTCAAATGCTCGCGGACCAGTGTGCACAAATCATTGTATGATTTCTCTGTGGGTTTCGCTGGAGTGAGCAGATTCTTCATGAGGCCATACATTGGTGCCCCACAGATGGTGAGGAGGATCGCCCTTTGTTTGGCAGCGTTCTCTTCCCATCTAGCTCATTGGCCACGAAGTATTGGTCAAGTCGCTCCACAAAAGTTTCCCAATCATCTCCCTCCGAGAATTTCTCCAGGATGCCCACTGTTCTATGCATTTTTGGGTTCGCTATCTGTATCTCATCGCAGTTGTTATGTATGGAAAAAGAGTCAGACTGAACACTGTGAGCTCAAAGTAAAGTGTGACCGTAGTCTTTTATTGCAGGTCTCCAGAGTGCCTCTCCAACCTGTGAGGCCTCCTTAAATACCTGTACTCACAAGGGATTATGGGCTCCCTTGGGACTCCAGAGGGTGAGCCCTCTGGTGGCTGTTCAGAGTAAATACAAGTTTACATATATAACAGGCTACACATAGTAAATGCCGAAAGAGCGAGCGAGAATGATACATATTTCCTTTCTTTTTCAACTTCTCGAAACTGGAAAGTACCTTTAAGTCAGGCCTGCCAGTGTAATTTTCCAGACCTGATCCATATAATGCTTTGAGTCAGGACACAATATGGAAGATGATCGTATTGGTTTTAATACTGAGTATATCCTGCTTAATCACAAAATAAGCATCAATTCCTACATTAAGCCATTAAATGTAATCCAGATATAATGGAATTGTAATGCTTTTCACTTTCACAACATGTCTCTCAAGGCAGTTTTATCTTCTTAATGCGCCAACAAAGGTATACTGATGTGATTGGTAAAATATCTCGATTTTGCAAGGCAGGCTAAAAGGGCCTCTACTGACCCTCGGTGCAGATGTACCTCTGCTAGTACTTCATAGGCTGGTCCGTGCCACACTGTCCATTTTGTAGTATTTACAGCACAGAACCAGGCCATTCGACCCAATTGGTCAGTGCCGGTGCTTATGCTGCACACTAGCCTCCTCCCACCCTACTGTGGAATTCTCTACCACAGAAAGTTGTTGATGGCAATTCACTAAATATATTCAAAAAGGAGTTAGATGTAGTCCTTACTACTAGGAGGATCAAGGGGTATGGCGAGAAAGCAGGAATGGGGTACTGAAATTGCATGTTCAGCCATGAACTCATTGAATGGCGGTGCAGGCTAGAAGGACAGAATGGCCTACTCCTGCACCTATTTTCTATGTTTCTATGTTTCTATTTAATCTGACCCTATCAGCATATCCTTCTATTCCTTTCTCCTTCATGTGCATATCTAGTTTCCCCTTAAATACATCAATGCCATTTGCCTCACGTACTCCATTTGGTAGCGAGTTCAACATTGCAACCGGTCTCTGGGTAATACATACAGTTCCTCCTGAATTACTTATTGGATTTATTGATAACCATCTTATACATATGACCTTTAGTTTTGGACTTCCCCACTAGTGGAAACATTTTCTCTACATAGAAATATAGAAACATAGAAAATAGGTGCAGGCGTAGGCCATTCGGCCCTTCGAGCCTGCACCGTCATTCAATAAAATCATGGCTGATCATTCCCTCAGTACCCCTTTCCTGCTTTCTCTCCATACCCCTTGATCCCCTTAGCCGCAAGGGCTATATATAACTCCCTCTTGAATATATCCAATGAACTGGCATCAACAACTCTCTGCGGCAAGGAATTCCACAGGTTAACAACTCTCTGAGTGAAGAAGTTTCTCCTCATCTTAGTCCTAAATGGCCTTATCCTAAGACTGTGTCCCCTGGTTCTGGACTTCCCCAACATCGGGAACATTCTACCCGCATCTAACCTGTCCAGTCCCGTCAGAATCTTATATGTTTCTATGAGATCCCCTCTCATCCTTCTAAACTCCAATGTATAAAGGCCCAGTTGATCCAGTCTCTCCTCATATGTCAGTCCTGCCATCCTGGGAATCAGTCTGGTGAACCTTCACTGCACTCCCTCAATAGCAAAAACGTCCTTCCTCAGATTAGGTGACCAAAACTGAATACAATATTCCAGGTGAGGCCCCACCAAGGCACTGTACAACTGCAGTAAGACCTCCTTGCTCCTATACTCAAATCCCCTAGCTATGAAGGCCAACATTCCATTTGCCTTCTTCACCGCCTGCTGTACCTGTATGCCAACTTTCAATGACTGATGAACCATGACTCCCAGGTCTTGTTGCACCTCCCCTTTTCCTAATCTGCCGCCATTCAGATAATATTCTGTTTTTGCGTTTTTGCCCCCCAAGTGGATACCTCACATTGCCATGCATTTGCCCACTCACCTAACCTGTCCAAATCACCCTGCAGCCTCATAACGTCCCCCTCACAGCTCACACCATCACCCAGTTTCGTGTCATCTGCAAACTTGGAGATATTACACTCAATTCCTTCATCCAAATCATTGATGTATATTGTAAAGAGCTGGGGTCCCAGCACTGAGCCCTGCGGCACTCCACTAGTCACTGCCTGCCATTCTGAAAAGGACCCGTTTATCCCGACTCTCTGTTTCCTGTCTGCCAACCAGTTCTCTATCCACATCAGTATATTACCCCCAATACCATGTGCTTTGATTTTGCACACCAATCTCTTGTGGGACCTTGTCAAAAGCCTTTGGAAAGTCCAAATACACCACATCCACTGGTTCTCCCTTGTCCACTCTACTAGTTACGTCCTCAAAAAATTCCATAAGATTTGTCAAGCATGATTTCCCCTTCATAAATCCATGCTGACTTGGACCGATCCTGTCACTGCTTTCCAAGTGCGTTGCTATTTCATCCTTAATAATTGCTTCCAACATTTTACCCACTACTGATGTCAGGCTCACCGGTCTATAATTACCCGCTTTCTCTCTCCCACCCTTTTTAAAAAGTGGTGTTACAATAGCTACCCTCCAGTCCATAGGAACTGATCCAGAGTTGATAGAGTATTGTAAAATGATCACCAATGCATCCACTATTTCTAGGGCTACTTCCTTAAATACTCTGGGATGCAGACTATCAGGCCCCGGGATTTATTGGCCTTCAATCCCATCAATTTCCCGAACACAATTTCCCACCAAATAAGGATATACTTCAGTCCCTTCTTCTCACTAGACCCTCGGTCCCCTAGTATTTCCGGAAGGTTATTTGTGTCTTCCTTCGTGAAGACAGAACCAAAGTGTTTGTTCAATTGATCTGCCATTTCTTTGTTTCCCATTATAAATTCACCTGAATCTGACTGCAAGGGACCTATGTTTGTCTTCACTAATCCTTTTCTCTTCACATTTCTATAGAAGCTTTTGCAGTCAGTTTTTATGTTCCTGGCAAGCTTCTTCTCGTACTCTATTTTGCCCCTCTTAATTAAACCCTTTGTCTTCCTCTGCTGGATTCTAAATTTCTCCCAGTCCTCAGGTTTGTTGCTTTTTCTGGCCAATTTATATGCCTCTTCCTTGGATTTAACACTATCCTTAATTTCCCTTGTTAGCCACGGTTTAGCCACCTTCTCCGTTTTATTTTTACTCCAGACAGGGATGTATAATTGTTGAAGTTCATCCATGTGATCTTTAAATGTTTACCATTGCCTATCCACCATCAACCCTTTAAGTATCATTTGCCAGTCTATTCTAACCAATTCACGCCTCAAACCATCGAAGTTACCTTTCCTTAAGTTCAGGACCCTAGTTTCTAAATTAACTGTGTCACTCTCCATCTCAATAAAGAATTCTACCATATTATGGTCACTCTTCCCCAAGTGGCCTCGCACAACAAGATTGATAATTAGTCCTTTCTCATTACACATCACTCAGTCTAGGATGGCCAGCTCCCGAGTTGGTTCTTCGACATATTGGTCTAGAAAACCATCCCTAATACACTCCAGGATATCCTCTTCCACTGTATTGCTACCAGTTTGGTTAGCCCAATCAATATGTAGATTAAAGTCAACCATGATAACTGCTGTACCTTTATTGCATGCATCCCTAATTTCTTATTTGATGCTGTCCCCAACCTTACGACTACTGTTTGATGGTCTGTACACAACTCCCACTAGCGTTTTCTGCCCCTTGGTATTCCGTAGCTCCACCCATACCGATTCCACATCATCCAAGCTAATGTCCTTTCTTACTATTGCATTAATTTCCTCTTTAACCAGCAATGCAACCCCGCCTCCTTTTCCTTTCTGTCTATCCTTCCTAAATGTTGAATACCCCTGGATGTTGAGTTCCCAGTCTTGGTCACCCTGGAGCCATGTCTCCGTGATGCCAATTACATCATAACCCGCTAACTCCTATCAGCGCAGTTAATTCGTCCACTTTATTCCGAATACTCCTCGCATTGAGGCACAGAGCCTTCAGGCTTGTCTTTCTAACACACTTTGCCCCTTTAGAATTTTGCTGTAATGTGGCCCTTTTTGATTTTTGCCTTGGGTTTCTCTGCCCTCCACTTTTACTTTTCTTCTTTCTATCTTTTGCTTCGGCCCACATGCTACTTCCCCCTGTCTTCCTGCATGGGTTCCCATCCCCCTGCCATATTAGTTTAACTCCTCCCCAACAGCACTAGCAAACACTCCCCCTAGGACATTGGTTCCGGTCCTGCCCAGGTGCAGACCGTCTGGTTTGTACTGGTCCCACCTCCCCCAGAACCGGTTCCAATGTCCCAAGAATCCCTCCCTTTTGCACCACTCCTCAAGCCATGTATTCATCTGAGCTATCCTGCGATTCCTACTCTGACTAGCACGTGGCACTGGTAGCAATACTGAGATTACTTCTTTTGAGGTCTTATTTTTTAATTTAGTTTCTAGCTCCCTAATTTGTCTTGTAGGACCTCATCCCATTTTTTACCTATATCGTTGATACCTATATGCACCACAACAACTGGCTGTTCACCCTCCCTTTTCAGAATGTCCTGCACCCGCTCCGAGACATCCTTGACCCTTGCACCAGGGAGGCAACATACCATCCTGGAGTCTCGGTTGTGGCCGCAGAAACATCTATCTATTCTCCTTACAATAGAATCCCCTACCACTATAGCTCTCCCACTCTTTTTCCTGCCCTCCTGTGCTGCAGAGCCACCCACGGTGCCATGAACTTGGCTGCTGCTGTCCTCCCCTGATGAGTCATCCCCCTCAACAGAACCAAAAGCGGTGTATCTGTTTTGCAGGGGGATGACCGCAGGGGACCTACCTTCCTTGCACTGCTCTTCCTGTTGGTCATCCATTCCCTATCTGGCTGTGTACTCTTTACCTGTGGTAAGACCAACTCACTAAACGTGCTACTCATGTTATTCTCAGCATCGTGGATGCTCCAGAGTTCATCCACCCACAGCTCCAGTGCCACAATGCGGTCCGTCAGGAGCTGCAGGCAGATGCACTTCCCACACATGTAGTCATCAGGGAAACCGGAAGCGTCCCTGACTTCCCACATAGTAGAAGAGCATAACACGTGTCCGAGCTGTCTTGCCATGACTTAACCCTTAGATACACTTAAATTGGCGACAACAATGCTAAAGGTTACTTACTGATATAGAAAAGAAAAAGAAAAACTACTTACCAATCACCAGCCATTCATTTAATCCCTTGGCTGTGATGTCACCTTTCAATTTCTTTCTGCTTCTTTTTTGCCTTCTCTCCCTGCTGCAACTGCACCAGCTGGCCTTTATAGGACTTTCGACGCTCCCCAGACTGCCCGAACTCCTCCGACTGCCGCCTCTCCGACACGCTGGGCCTTTATAGGCCTCTCAATGCTCCCCCGGAATGCCAAAACTCCTCTGACTGCTGCCTCTCCAATGCGCTGGAGTCTGTTTTGGAGAAAAGAATCGTTTATTATAAAGTACTCAGCTTCTACACGAGTTCAGTAACTCGATGACCCAAACCAGCCGTTCTCCAAACAATCATCAGGTTACTGTTTTTATACAGTCAAAATACATACAAAATCATGAAGTTCCACACGGAAGCTTTCTATTTGTTGTTTCCCTGCTGTGTCACAAAGTTTTGCCTAACTACTGTGATTACAAATATTAATTGGTTAATACAATTATATTGACAGAAAGCTTCATTACCTCCTCTGAGTGCCTTTTATCTGATCAGTTACATGCTATATCATTACTTTTCTATGGTTGAGCAATTCCTGTGAAAGTACTTTTTCCCAGACCTATTTGTCCTTGACTAAATCTTCTGTTAATAGGGTGTTTATCGTTATCTCATGTAATTCTATCTATACTAAGACATCTGCCAAATACTCCTTTCTCAAGAATTATACGTTATAGTCCTATGCTCAACTTAAGCTTAGCCACAAACTTTTTAGAAATACTAATGATTTTTAACCCCTTCAATCCCCTCTTTGGTCATATGGTTAATCTAACCCAACATGACCAATTATTCACCTTGTCTGATTCACGTGTATTCCGTCCCGGTCTCAGTGATCAGGCAATAGTTTGGGAGCACCCACAAATCATATCAGGTATCCATTCTGAAACAATTTGACCTGATCCCTAGCTTGTAGCTTTGCTCTTCTGTCTTTTGCACTTGTTACATAACATCACCAACCAACTCAAGGCTATTACTATCTATTCTGCCACTAGGGTATGTGAAAGGATCCTTATCCACGAATGTATTTCAATGTTCATTCCCAATTCCATAATCTCAAGTACCAAGGCGGATTTTTCAGGTTATCCTTTATTTCACTGTCTAGTTCTTTGCCTTTAACCTTTAGCTCATAATATCTTTTAATGTTATTTCTTAATGGTCCTTTGAACTCAGTTAAATCTTCAAGTCACAGGGGAATTGGTGGTGCTTGCTCTTCCATGTAATCATCAATATTTTGCTTAATCTCATCGTTTATATTTAATGTCATTGTCTTCCTAGCATGTATATACGTGATGTGTGTTCTTCCCACTGCCACCGACACTCTGGGAGTAGAGCAAAAGTTAGGCATTGTAATGTTACAAGTCAAGCCTCCATAATCGTAAGTTCTCAGGCTAGTTACCACACAATATTCTCCTCGTCCTTGATAGGCGTAATGTGTGGGTATGGTTCAGGCAGTGCTCATTTCAATGACACATCCTTCCGTAGTATTGTCAAACCCGCAGCTATCCTTGCTCCCGTCTCCGACTGGGTGAGGGCATATAGTTTGGCTTCCTTCTCTCCGGTACCCGGATAAAGATATTCCCCTTATCTTTCCATTCTTTTTGATTGCATACTGGTCCATCGGGTAATGGCGGATGTATTCTTCCCCTCATATTATCCCTATGTTTTCAACTTCATATTGAAGATGAGCCTTGATTTATTACGGGGATCACTAGTATTATCCCTACCATAGGGGTTTGTTTCCCCTTACATCCTCCTGTAACCGCATACACCCTAGTCATTCCTTTCAGGGTGCAGGCATCTAATGGCCCAGTGTACTGTGCCATTTCTTTCAACTGGGTGCTATTTATCCAATCTGAACTCGCCCGGTTTGTATCTGATCCATATTGTGTCTCACTTGACCGATCATCCATCTCCCATAGGCATGACACGTGTCTCTTTTCTTGTCCTCGGCATCATCCTCTCGTTTCTGCTTATTTAGTTTGTTAATTATTCGTGCATGGCCTTCCAATACGGATATACCCTCTAGCAGTATTTTGGATGTTTTAGATCCTAACTCTGAAGATTCTATCCCTATCCCAGCCTGTTTCCTCATTAGTACCACCATCATTCCCCTTAAACTATTTACTCCTGCTTGGATCGCCTGTATATCTAATGCATTTACTAGAAAGGTCTCTGTATTTAGTACGTCATTCCCTATAGATCTCCTCTGTCTTCCTCCTTTGTACCTCAGCTGCTTGTGATACTCCCTTGCTCCACTTGCTTTTCTCAGGATTCTGTCTAGAAACCGTGTGTACAATGCTTTAGTCTTGGGGCTAAATTTTTCTGGCAGGTATAGGGCTGTTAAATTTATGATCACAGATAACATTTCATGCTGCACATTGTCAAAATAACAACATTCCCTCCGATCTCATCACCAACCCGCCGGGCGGACCTTCAGTAAGGAAGGGGCAAGAATTGCTGGTAGTGTTGTTGGTCCTGGGGTCGTGACTATAGATTTTTGCCAATAAATCATCTCTGCTGGACCTGAACACTTTCTCTCTTCCTGACATATGACCCAATTTATCGCTTTTAATGAGGACGGCTCTAAGACCATGTCCCTGTTTGGGTCCGGACAATGTACTATTACTTCTGCTCCAGGTTTACTTACCACGCGCTTTCCCGAGGTTAATTCCCCTGGTTTACAATATTCAGGTAACATTTCGTTACCCACTTATCTTGTGGCTTCAAGCTAAACGCTCCTGACACTCGGATGCCGTCCCCTAGAGGCTGCTTTACGTAGTTGTTGTACCGTCCGGTGTGAGTATGTGCTTCTGGGCCCCTAGGGGCAGCCTTGTAGCTTGTCCTTGTAGAATCATAAGGGCGGTGATGATCTTGTTTATATACATCCTGGATATTCTAGTTTTTTAGTTAGATTCTTACCATTTCTACTTCTACCGGATCATTTTCACCGTTTCTCCGGACATGTGACCTTTCCCAAATCCATTTCATTATGGCAAGTACCCCTAGTATTGAAAATATTAATCCTAGTCCTCCGAAAAGTCCATCTATCAATGCACCCCTCCACTCCTTGTACTCTAGGGCATATCTTAAGGAGTGGATTATCGGGAGTATCTTAGGTTCCGCCATCAGCCATACCCTTATATTCTTTCAACTGGGACCAATGTTTCCATTGGCCCCCACCTTTCATATTTATACATACACATGTGTCACCATTGATTACCACCTCATATGGTCCGCTCCACCTAGGTGCGAATCCTGGTTTATCTGCCACTTCTTAACCATTACCTTAGCCCCCACCTCGGGGATTATAGCTGAGGTATTTATCCCATCATCTTCATCCTCCTCTCTCTGTCTTCCTCAGACCTCCTGTTGCATTCCTTTCAACTGCTCACTCAATTCAATCACATACTTCCTGATTCTATCTTGTAATGGTCCTAATTCTGCCCCTCCTGTAACTATTCCCTTGGGTAACTACATTACTCATCCAGTCATTAGTTCATAGGGGATTAATCTTGTTGTTCGATTTGCTGTGGCGCGTAACCTCATTCGTATCGTGGGTAGTAATTCTGGCCAGGATTGTCTGGTTTCCTGTAGTCAAAAACATGTGATAGTTTATAAACTATCTTAACATACAAGTGCTCGCAATTCAAGTTCTCGCAAATTATTTCCAAGGCTACTTCCATATCTTATCTCGTCTCCCCCAAATGGCATTTCTGTCTTTCATTCGAGAAAATGACATTTTTAGATTATTTCCAAACTTTTTTGTTTTATTTCTTTTTTTTTTAAAAGAGATCAGATTTTTCAAATTTGCATACACTTGAACTGTACGTTTGCATCATTGGTTAGTACCCACATTTAACATTTTATTTAGCGAGTCCTTTTGATGAAAAACATTCTTTCAATAGATCTCTGTCAGATCAACACAAAAAAACTCTCAAACACCAAAATAGTTCGAAAGAGGCTCAATTTTAAATGTATCTCAGTATTTTGTTGTGCCTTTTCTTAACCAGTGGTACTTGAAACCTTCACAACAACATTAACTCTTTACTGTTCCCATCCTAATTGCTGCTCCCCTTTTGTAGTATTTCTATTTATTTTTGAATTAAAAATGTCAAATGTGGTAATACTGTTTTTTAAAATATTCAAATTCTCATTTATGCTCATAGTTTAAACTCATTGGCCCCAAGTTTCCACACGCGGCAAAACAGGTGCCTCTCAGAGCTGGGCGCCCGTTTTTCGCGCCGAAAACGGCGCCTGAAAACTAACGCGCTATTCTCGAGCGTTTTGCAGCTCGATGTCTGCTTGGTGCGGCGCCCAGGGGGCGGAGCTTACCACTCGCGCCGATTTTGTAAGAAGGAGGGGGCAGGTACAATTTAAATGAGTTTTTTTCGTGCCGGCAACTCTGCGCGTGCGCGTTGGAGCGTACGCGCACGCGCAGTGTGAAGGAAACATTGGCACTCGGCCATTTTAAAAAGTGTTGCTGAAAAAGTAAAAATTTGTTTATTGAACCTTTGAACTGTACGTTGGCATCATTGGTTAGTACCCACATTTAACATTTTATTTAGCGAGTCCTTTTGATGAAAAACATTCTTTCAATAGATCTCTGTCAGATCAACACAAAAAAATTCTCAAACACCAAAATAGTTGTAAAGAGGCTCAATTTTAAATGTATCTCAGTATTTTGTTGTGCCTTTTCTTAACCAGTGGTACTTGAAACCTTCACAACAACATTAACTTGAAGGCTTGCATTTTAATGTTCTTAATATTTCTGTGTGTGAGGGTGAGGGAGTGCATTCTGTAATTAAAGATAGACTGTGATAAACGGGACACATGCACTTGTTTGAGACTATTCAAATTCTTTGTAGCTGTTCAATTTTTAACATTTTTTAATAAAACCACATTGCCCTTCAATGATCAGCACTGAGGCTTCTTGCAGCTTTCTCCCTCCCTCCTCCTGCCATCCGTCGGGCCCGACGGCAAACGGCTGCCTCAAGTACTGAGGCTTCTTGCAGCTTTCTCCCTCCCACTGCCCCCCTGCCGTCGGTCGGTCCCGACGGCAAACCGCTGCCTGAAAGGCCTGCCTGAAGCACTTTCACACAGGTAGGAACATGGTTTATTTAATCTTTTCTTTGCTTATAAATGTTTATTCAGGTTGCATTTATTTGTATAATATTTGTATAAGTATAACTAAGGATTTATTGTAGAATTTAATGACTTCCCTTCCCCCCCCTCCCCCCCCACCTCGTTCCCGACGCCTAATTTGTAACCTACGCCTGATTTTTTAATGTGTAGACAAGGTTTTTTCAAGCGTACAAAAATCTTCACTTGCTCCATTCTAAGTTAGTTTGGAGTACGTTTTCACTGTGGAAACTTTCAAATCAGGCGTCAGTGGCCGGACACGCCCCCTTTTGAAAAAAAAATTCTGTTCAAAAGTGAAACTGTTCTACCTGACTAGAAAACTTAAATGTGGAGAATTCCGATTTCTAAGATACTCCGTTCTCCACCAGTTGCTCCTAAAAATCAGGAGCAAATCATGTGGAAACTTGGGGCCATTATGTCTAAGTGATTCACAGATCACAGAATGCAAAGTACTTGTTTTATACTTATGAGCCTAACTTCTGTTTTAGAAGCTGAACATTATAAAAAACTCCAATCCAAATAGAAATAGCATAAGTAGAAAATATTTTGCTGTGTAATTCAAGATATATTTTCTGATACAGTACCTCATAAATTACATCTTTTTAAGCTTCAGCTTCTGATGTAGTAGTTGAGGTGAAGTTACACAGATGTGTATTTTTATTATTTCTATTAAAAATGTTTCCAAAGCCAAGATTTTCCAATATAACAAAAATGTTTATCAAGGAGAATCACCTGAAATATCCCAAAATCTCAATTCAAATACTGTACTACCAATCTTTTATTTAAATCTCTTTTATTCTACACAAAGGAAAACGAGGGTGTAGCTTCCCCAGCCTGTAGCCTCGCGAAACCCTTGCGAAAAGGCATACACTCTTCCTTCTCCTTTCTTTATCTCATTCCTAGACTAAATTTATTGTCTTTCAACCTAATGTAATCAATGATTACGTGTTTTCTTTTGATAAGTAAGTGAGCAGGCCAGAATTTTTTTTTAAAATGAGACCACGCATTTGTTTTTACTGTAATCCAATTAGAATGTTCAAATTTCTCGGCACCGGAGTTGAAGTTTTTGTGTCAGTTCTGCTTTCACTTTTTAAAAAAAATATATTTTTTTAGCAAGGCTGAAGGTTTTATCTTTTGTTAAGCATTTGTTATGCATTTCATTGCTCCGTAAATCATAATAAAAATAAATCCGCACCTGCGTTTCTAACTTAAAATGTAATTCAATTTTAGGTTTACACTTTCTTAAAACTTCCCATATCTAGGACAACACTACAAAGGGTTAATAACTTTCAACCCTCTGTCTGAAAAAGTGGGTGGAGCTAAAACAAACAAACAGCTACACCATTTTTCTTTTTTTAAAAAAAACAGGCTTTCAGACAAATTAAGAATTCATTAGCTGCCACCAACTTTTCATTCAACAAAGCTTATTTTCTTTTATTTCCTGGTTCCCTTGTTTTTCTTCATCAGTCTCGGTCCCAACCATCCGGTTGGCGTCATTCTCAAACTACTCACTTCTACTCTTAACCTCCGTAATTGTAGACACTGACTTATTAACATTAATCCTGCTTTGGCTGTTTACTTATTTTTCTGATTCTCCACCATAATTTCTGTTTGGCCGACTCTATTTTGGGATTCCCACCCATCACATAACACAGTCATTATTAATCGATTTCACTGTATCAGATATCACCCATCCCTCTGCTTGGTTTCCCTTAAATCCAGAGTCTACGACCCTACCAATATTTTCCTATCAATTTAAACTGTATTCTTAGATACTGATTGTCCCTCCCTAGAGTCTACAATCCCATCGATACCTTATAATCTCACATTTGGGCACGTCTACCCATTCACCGGATTCTGTGAACAGTTGGACAACTCTAACATCTGGCTGGACTAACAATACTGATTGCCTGCCTAATCTGGTTCCTTAAACCTAGAATCTGCAACCACCTCCAGTTTTTCACTTTGACTTATATAGTGACGGATATACAACACATTTAAATTAACCCAAAGTCTTTTGCACCATAACAGACTTTATTCAGGTACCCCGGGCAACAGAAACATTTTGTAACAGCTTACATCAGATTATGAGTGGTAATTTAAATATACTCACTCATGATGCTTCTGTAAATGCCCGTCTGTTGGTTTCCCGTAGGTACCCTGCTCACAGCGCCAATTGTAGTGGAGTATTACAAGGATACTCAACACATGTCTGTTTTGGAGAAAAGAATCGTTTATTATAAAGTACTCAATTGAAGGAGAGACAGCTTCTGCATGAGTTCAGTAGCTCAGTGACCCAAACCAGCCATTCGCTTCGAACAATCGTCGGGTTACTGTTTTTATACAGTCAAAATACATACAAAATCATGAAGTTCCACGCGGAAGCTTTCCATTTGTTGTTTCCCTGCAGCGTCACAAAGTTTTGCCTAACTGCTATGATTACAAATATTAATTGCTTAATACAATTATATTGACAGCAAGCTTCGTTACCTCTCCTGTGTGCCTTTTATCTGATCAGCTACGTACTACATCATTACTTTTCTACGGTTAAGCAATTCCTGTGAAAGTACTTTTTCCCAGACCTATTTGTCCTTGACTAAACCTTCTGTTAATAGACAGACAAAGCTGGGGTGTATGTATATCGTTTTATAAACATAGAAACATAGAAAATAGGTGCAAGAGTAGGCCATTCAGCCTTTCAAGTCTGTACCACCATTCAATATGATCACGGCTGAACATGCAGCTTCAGTACCCCATTCCTGCTTTCTCTCCATACCCCTTGATCCCTTTAGCCGTAAGGGCCACATCTAACTCCCTTTTGAATATATCTAATGAACTGGCCTCAACAACTTTCTGTGGTAGAGAATGCCACAGGTTCACAATTCTCTGAGTGAAGAAGTTCCTCCTCATCTCAGTTCTAAATGGCTTATCCCTTATCCTTGGACTGTGACCCCTGGTTCTGGACTTCCCCAACATCGGGAACATTCTTCCTGTATCTAACCTGTCCAATCCCGTCAGAATTTTATATGTTTCTATGAGATCCCCTCTCATTCTTCTAAATTCCAGTGAATATAAGCCTAGTCGGTCCAATCTTTCTTCATATGTCAGTCCTGCCATCCCGGCAATCAGTCTGGTGAACCTTCACTGCACTCCCTCAATAGCAAGAATGTCCTTCCTCAGATTAGGAGACCAAAACTGTACACAATATTCAAGGTGTAGCCTCACCAAGGCCCTGTACAACTGCAGTAACACCTCCCTGCTCCTATACTCCAATCCTCTCGCTATGAAGGCCAACATGCCATTTGCCTTCTTCACCACCTGCTGTACCTGCATGCCAACTTTCAATGACTGATGTACCATGACACCCAGGTCTCATTGCACCTCCCCTTTTCCTAATCTGTCACCATTCAGATAATACTCTTGCCTTCCTGTTTTTGCCACCAAGGTGGATAACCTCACATTTATCTACATTATACTGTATCTGCCATGCATTTGCCCACTCACCTAACCTGTCCAAGTCACCCTGTAGCCTCTTAACATTCTCCTCACAGCTCATACTGCCACCCAGCTTAGTGTCATCTGCAAACTTGGAGATATTACATTAATTCCTTTGTTTAAATCATTAATGTATATTGTAAATATCTGGGGTCCCAGCACTGGAAATATCCCTGATTTCCCACATAACACAGCAGGAGCACAGGAGGAGCAGGTCTGGGCTCTCCTGCCATGACTTAACTCCTAGATTAACTTAATTTGGCAACAATGCCAAAGGTTTCCTACTGATAAGAAAAGAAAAAGAAAAAGAAAAAGATAAAATATTTACCAATCCACCAGCCAATCACTTACCCGCTTGGCTGTGATGTCACACTTCTATTTCTTTTTACTTCTTTGTTTTACCTTCGGCCTTGATATCCCGCTCCTAACTGACGCTTCTCCTCCCGAACTCCGCGCCCTTTTATCTGGGCCTCGATCTCCCAAACTGCTTACTGCTTGGCTGTGACGTCACACTTTGATTTTGTTTCCCTCTTTGATCTTCTAGCGCCTCTTCCGGCTCCACGCTCCTGGCAACTAGCTCCTTTTATCCCTGCCGCTGGTCCCGCTCTCGCTGTGATCTCGGGCCTCGGGTCCCCGTTCCTTTTATCCCCGCCACTGGTCCCACTCTCGCTGTGATCTCGGGCCTCGGGTCAGCGCTCCTTTCATCCCCACCACTGGTCCCGCTCTCGCTGTGATTCTCATGTAATTCTGTCTATGCTTGGACATCTGCCAAATACTCCCTTTTCGAGAGTTATACTTATGATTTTTAACCCCTTCACTTGTCAATCTGTTTTGCATCTTCTCCAGTACCTCTATCTCCTTTTTGTAATATGGAGACTAGAATTGCGTACAGTCCAATGAGAGCCCCTCCTTCAAATTTGAATAGGCTAACAGGCACTGGAAACATTCGCCCAGAGGGTCTGGCCTGTAGCACACTTGGGCTGGAGGGCCAAAACCTGGCGATTCAGCAGCTCTTAAAGCTCACCACAAAGCGGGTGTTTGTGGATAACACAACTCACTTTGATATTGAAGAGTTGGAGGTTCTACTGCAGGGGCTACTGGTCAAGTGTATCGGACTGTCCTGAATGGTGTCAAGTTTCTTGAGTGTTGTTGCAATTGTATTCATTGGGCTAGACTTTTCACTTCACATCGCCCATATATCGCCCAAAACGGCCGGCTATCGCCCATTTTGAGCAAAAAGTAGAAATTCAGGCTGGAACATCACCAGAAAATTAACCTCCCAAGTTTCGGCACATCACCGGCACATCACCGGGCTGATCGCTTGCCGAGAACATCGATGGAAAATAGTTGTTTTTCTTGGGCCTTCCTCACAGGACTGGGTACTACAGACACCATTTTGAATGTTGGAGGAAGGGAAGAGGCTGCTAAAAAACTCGAGCCTATACATTGTGATAGATCCACTCACATTTATACTTATATTTAATTATACTAATATTAGCTTAGTAGATTAGGCATTTTTTTTACTAAAAAGTGCATTTATAGCAAGTGAAAATAATATTATTGATAGTGATGGGGCCTATGGTTTCTCTGCCATTACTCGTAACTGCTCACACGCTGGTTTCTGAAAGGATCAATCGAAGAGGTGGCAGAGTAATGCGTAGACAGCAGAGACAGAGGAGGTGAATGTACAGCCAACGAAGGTACAAGAAAAAGCAATCTTACCTCAACTTGTCTGAAAAGGCATGTCTTAGGAGGCTGCACTTCTGGAAGGAAGTCACCAGCTCATCAAGGGGGATTTGCAGCCTTCCAGCACCTTCAGAACCACACTGCCCATTGAGGTAAAGGTTACTGCGGCACTATCCTTCAGGCTTCAGCTGGCGTCATCTGTGGTATCTCTCAGCACACCACACACTGCTGCATTCGGCAGATGACTGAAGCCCATTACACTTGCAGGATGGACTTTATAAACTTCCCTATGACCAGGGAGGCACAGACCGGGAGAGCTTTGGGTTTCTCGAGAATAGCAAACTTCTCCAAGGTGCAGGGAGCAATAGACTGCACGCACATCACCCTGAAAGTCCCTTCACATAACTCGGAGGTGTTTCATAACAGAAAGGAATTCTACTCTCTGAATGTGCAACTCGTTGTCGACCACAACCAAATTATTATGACAGCAAATGCTACATTTCCTGGCAGCATCCATGATGCGTACATTCTACGTGAAAGTGCTATCCCTGACCTGTTTTTCTATCAGCCAGAAGGTCACAGTTGGATGCTGGGGATAAAGGATATGGCCTTGCCAGCTGGCTGATGACCCCACTGCGTAATCCCATTATTGAAGCCGAGAAACGTTACAACGAAAGCCACATAGCTACATGCAATATCGTCAAAAAGACAATTGGAGTCCTATATCAACGCTTCAGATGCCTGGACCACTCTGGTGGCAACCTACAGTACCACCCTGACCAGGTCGTTGAGGTTATTGTGGTGTGTTGCATAACCTAGCTATAAGGAGAGGACAACAAATGCCAGATGGGGCTGCAGGTCCAGAAGGAGGGGAGGTGGAAGAGCCAGATGGAGCAAGAGGAGGAGGAGGAGGAGGAGGCTGGTGAGGACCTCTGGGAGGACAATCAGCCTGGCGATTTAGCCATGGTCCCCCCCCCCCCAGAAGACCAGAGATACCCGTGGGAGTTACACGGCTGCAAAGCTATTGCTTCAGCAGCTCATAAATGAATGCATTGTGAACAGTCTCAGTTACAGTTACAGTTACGGTTAAACAAAAGTTTCATTTGCGTTGAGTTATGTTGAATTACGTTTTAGCCTTGCCTGCACTGGCCTGGCCTGTCCATTGTTGTACATTTGCATTAATGCTAAACTTATGTTATTATAAGACAATGCACTACAATTGTTAAATTAAATTTTAAAAAATTATTGTAACGAAGATTTTTAAAAATATTTTTATCAACACCCCTCCCCCACCCACCCACAACTATAAACGAACATTAACAGTAACAATTTAACATTAACACAAAAAAATTTAACAGTAACAGAATAAGATAACATAGCAAAAACACAACCCTCCCGAACCTGCGGCCACGTTTCCCTCCAGATCCTTTCCCCCCCTCCGTATCTTAGTCCACCCACCCGTTTTGGTCCTGGGAGACCGAGACGAAGCTGGCGTGCAGCAGGCAATGGAAAGACTTCCTGCCATGGTAGGTGTTGGAGTGGAAGGCAAAGCTGGCGGTTCGTCTTCCAAGTCAGGAGGAAATGGTTCCTCCAAACTCACTTGAGTGCTCGGGGTGATACTCCGACCCAACACGACATCTTGGGGTGCAGCGCCGTGTTCAGCCAGCAGCGCATGCCGAAGGGCATTGTTTGTGGTGGGTCTGCTCACGCATCCCCTCTGGGATCTGCGTACTACCTCCAGTAGCTCAACTTGCACAACAGACACATGTGAAAAGTCACGCGTGAACTGAGAAAACCCGTGGAGAAGCTCGCGACCTATCTCGACCGTCTCCGAGCACATGGAGATCAAGCCCTCCAACTGATCGTCTGAGGGAGGCGATTGCTGACCTTGCTGACCCAGCCTCCGTGGAGTTGGCATGCGCAATACAACACGCCTTGGCATTGCCGGCTGCACGCCACTTGGTCCCGGTGCCTCTTCCATCTCAATTGAGATGACCGCAGGTTCATCCCCCTCCATAATTGTCTGCTGCTGGTGCTGCTGGTGCTCCTCTTCCTCCTCCTCTTCCTCCTTGGGCTCAGTGGTAGTGGAGGTGTCGCGCTCCTCCTTCTGTTCTTCCTCACCAGGTGCAGGTGCAGGTGCTGGTGCCACCTCGACCAGCGTTTCAGGTTGACCTTAAAAGCACATCTGAGCTTATTACAGAGCTTATTAGAACATAACGGTGCACGCTAACGAGAGGCGTTACATATCAATACATTTCACTACCCCAGAAAGATGTAGCGGCTGCATCCCCTGCTCTTATTGCTTCTTATGCATAAAGGCTGCATGCATGACATGAAATGACATGACATCATTCGTATATTGCATATTGCATTATAATTACAGGACGTTACATTACTTTTTAATACTGTTTGACACATTACTCATGAGACGCATAGCTGGGCTCCGCCAGACCGCGGGTGGTGGCCGAATGGCTTTCATGGCCTACCAGCGTGGCTGCACGCTCCTCCAGGTCAGTCAATGGTTGCACCTGAGCAGAGCCCCCTCTGGTGCACCTCTGCTCAGCGCAGTTCGTAGATATCTTCTTCTGTAAACGAGAAAAGAGAATAGCATAAGCTAATTGACTAGGTAGTATCATGGAGACACAATAGTTTAAAATGGTATATGCAAATAGGATCATGCACAGTTGCTTAGGAGCTATAGCTTGACACATATACATCTCTCTATACTGCAGCAGCCAGAGAGACTTCCATCTCATCAAACACTTCCACGGCAGGTACAACACGGGCTCAATGCAGATTAAAGCTCCCTCTACACTGTCCCATCAAACACTCCCAGGCCAGCTACAGCATGGGGTTATTTATAGAGTAAAGCTCCCTCTACATAGTCCCAGGTTCAGAGCCATGTCCGGACCTTAACGTGGAGTTTATGAATACATATATGAATAACAAGCTTAAATTCAATCCAGGAGATTCATTATAATTATTATTAAAATTACAATTTGCATCAGTACAATATAAAATGCAAATTACTCTTGCTGCAGCTACAAACGATTCCAGCATTTCCGGCACTGGTCGAACCCCCTCGCCTCATGGGAAGCCAAGGACACCACGTCCGCGATCTAGGCCCAAATCTTCCGATACACACGGGGTTGGGGGTTTCCCATGAGCACCCCGCATCAATTGGCCCCACCGGGACTGCACCTCATCAACAAGAGCCTCATTGGCTTCGTCGCTGAAGGGTTTCGCCCTCTTTCTCCCCCCCCCTCAGTATCATGATCGCATTCAGATATTTTTACTAATATCTGAACTTTATCAGTATATTATGTCTGTAAACTGTATCTGTATCTTATAAATATCTTATAAGTCTGTAAGCCTGTATAATCTGTATAAATCTATATCTGTAAACCTCTTTTCTCTCTTTCTCTTCTCTCCTCTAATTCACTGCCTTCCTCCTCTCTCGGTATACTCTCTCCCTCTCTCTCTCTCTCTGCCCCTCCCTTTGCCTTCTGCGCATGTGTGGATGACCCCTGACCTACCGAAATGTGGGAAAACCAGTCATCAAGAAAAATAAAAATCGCGTGCGCAGAAGGCCATTGCTAGGGAAGCTTTTGCCTTCCACATTGCTGGCCATTCGCTGGGCGCACATCACATCTCTGATCTTTTGCATCGCCCATTTCACATCGCTGGCCTATCGCTGAGTGGAAAATCACAATCCAAAAAATGGGCAATGTTCCAGCGATCGGTAAGGCTGAGACATCGACAATCGGTGGAACATCGCCCATTTTTTGGGCGATAGCCAGCAAAGTGGAAAGTCTAGCCCAATTGTATTCCTGACTTGAGCCTTGTAATTGGTGGAGAGACTTTCAGAGGTCAGGAGCAATAGTCCCTCTAATTTTTTTTTGTGCGTAGTCAGCAATAGCTCGTGAGCCGCCTGCACGGTACCTCCTGATTGATGTGCGCCACAATCCCGCGCACCTTAGGGAGCACATTGGTCAGAAGGTGAGCCACTCATCCCAGAGTACCCAGCCTCTGCCCTGCTGTTGTAGCCACAATGCTGAGATGTTTGGTCCAGTCAAGTTTCTGGTCAATGGTGCCCTCCAGGCTATTGATGGTGGAGGATGCAACAATGGTAGTGCTGGTGAAGGTTGGAGGAGGAGCAGGGGGTGCTTGGGCACTTTTATCATTTGAGATGGTCATTGCTTGGCATCGATGAGGTGTGAATGTTACCTGGCAGTTCAAGAATGTTAGTTCAAGACTAGGTCCTGGTCCTGCTCTAGGTTGACATGGATATGCTTCACTTCACTTCACTTCGCGCCAGGCCCCTTTTACCCATCACCCCATGCTCATTGACCTACTTTGGCTCCCAGGCCAGCAACGCCTCCATTTTAAATCTCATCCTTGTTTTTAAATCTCTCTATGGCTTCACCTCTCATTATCTCTGTAATCTCGTCCAACCCTTCAACCCTCCAAAAGCTCTGCACTCTTCCAATTGTGGCCTCATGTGCATTCCTGATTTTCATCGCTCCACCATTGGGGGCCATGCCTTCATCTGGGGCCCAAGCTCTGGAATTCCTTCTCTAAACCTCTCCGCCTCTCTACCTCTGTCTCCTCCTTTAAGACATCCCTTAAAACCTACCTCTTTGACCAAGACCTGTCCTAATATCGCTATCTGGCTCGGTGTCATATTTTGTCTGATAAAACTCCTATGATGCACCTTGGGACATTTTACTCTGTTAAGGGCACTATATAAATGCCAGTTGTTTTGTATTAATTAGAAACAGGGACGGAGGGAGGGGGCGCAATTCAAACTGGACTGCTCTGATACATTCCCTAGCACCCTGTTGCATAGTGTTAACAGAAGCAAATGCGATTGGGTGGATGTAAATGAGCTTTGAGCACCAATACATAATTGCGTGATCTTGGTTCTAATATGAACAAAGATTTGGAATTATTCAAACTATACACTTTAGCACTGGCCTGTTATCAAAACTGAGCCTACCCAAATAGTGTGACTCCGCACAAAAATCCTATTTATAATTTCTGAAAAAATATTATTCTGTCTTTCGTTCTCTTTTGCAGAAGGCAGATTACAGTTATATCCAATCAAGTAGCAGCAGGTGCAGCCCTTGCCGCCTTCAGCTCAAGCCCGGCTCTGACCTATCACGAGCTCCATTGCACTCAGCCTGCTCAGCAGGAGCATTGGCTTCAAACACTTGGCTTCAATATCTGTCAGCGTTTGGTTTTAATTGTAAATTTCCCACATTATTTAGAGATGCTGCTTTGTGGATTTTACACCCAGATAGGAATATTAGAAACAGGAGGGGGCTATTTATATAGCGACTTTCATGACCTTGGGACAGCCCAAAACATTTTACAGCCATTTAAGTACTTTTTAAAGCTAATTTGCACAAAGCAAGGTTCCACAACAGCAATGTGACAACGGTCAGATAATCTATTTTAGTGATGTTGATTGAGGGATAAATATTGGCCAGGACATCGAAGAGAAGTAGTAGCAGGGATAGTATTTTGGGCCTCTACTCATTGGATGCATTGGTTGTAATTTACCAAAATTCCCTGGATTCTGGGGAGGTCCCAGCAGATTGGAAAACTACAAATGTAAAGCTCCTATTTAAAAAAGGAGGCAGACAAAAAGCAGGAAACTAAAGACCAGTTAGCCTAACATCTGTGGTTGGGAAAATGTTGGAGTCCATTATTAAAGAAGCAGTAGCAGGACATTTGGAAAAGCATAATTCAGTCAGGTAGAGTCAGCATGGATTTATGAAGGGGAAGTCATGCTTGACAAATTTGCTGGAATTCTTTGAGGATGCAACAAACAGGGTGGATAAAGGGGAACCAGTGGATGTGGTGTATTTGGACTTCCAGAAGGCATTTGACAAGGTGCCACATAAAAGGTTATTGCACAAGATAAAAGTTCACGGAGTTGGGAGTAATATATTAGCATGGATAGAGGATTGGCTAACTAACAGAAAACAGAGAGTCGGGATAAATGGTTCATTCTCGGGTTGGCAACCTGTAACTAGTGGGATGCCGCAGGGGTCAGTCCTGGGACCCCAAGTATTTACAATCTATATTAACGACTTGGAAGAAGGGACCGAGTGTAACGTAGCCAAGTTTGCTGATGATATAACGATGGGAGGAAAAGCAATATGCGAGGAGGACACAAACAACTTGCAAAAGGACATAGACAAGCTGTGAGTGGGCAATAATTTGGCAGATGGAGTATAATGTTGGAAAGTGTGAGGTCATGCAATGTGGCACAAAAAAATCGAAGAGCAAGTTATTCTTTAAATGGAGAAACATTGCAAAGTGCTGCAGTACAGCAGGACAACATGAAACACAAAAGGTTAGTATGCAGGTACAGCAAGTGATCAGGAGGGCCAATGGAATCTTGGCCTTTATTGCAAAGGGGATGGAGTATAATAGCAGGAACGTCTTGCTACAGCTATACAGTTTATTGGTGAGGACACACCTGGAATACTGTGTACAGTTTTGGTTTCCATATTTACGAAAGGATATACTTGCTTTGGAGGCAGTTCAGAGAAGGTTCCGGAGATGAGGGGGCTAACTTATGAGGAAAGGTTGAGTAGTTTGGGCCTCTACTCATTGGAATTCAGAAGAATGAGAGGTGATATATCAAAACGTATAAGATTATGAGGGGGCTTGACAAGGTGGATGCAGAGAGGATGTTTCCACTGATGGGGGAGACTAGAACTAGGGGGCTGTAATGTCTGTAAGCTTGTAATGTTTGTAGCTCCACACTGTGGATGTGGACGTATTGTGGTATTGTGTACTGCAAGTGCATAGTTAATCATTAAACAGAACCAGGAAGATTCCGGAGGCTTCCAAGAGAGCAGCCTGCCATGTAGGAAGCTGTGTGTGCTTGTGCTCTGTGAATATCTTACATTTGGCGGCGAGGTGAGATTTTTTGGATGAGTTAAAGCTAAAATTTTGTTGGTGAAGGATTCAGCCAGCTGACAGAGAGACTTTGGAAGTTTCTGTCTTTGGAAAAAAGATACAAAATTCGAGGTAAAATACAGCACACGGTGTGAACAGCTAGAGATTAAAATGGCAGATGTAATCGGACATTTGGGGGAATATAGAAACGACCGGGAACGTTTTAAAGCATATGTGGATCGGCTAGAAATGTATTTCACTACAAATAACATAATCAAATTTCCAGACAATGCAGTCCAGAACCGGGCTGTGTTGGAATGTAAGAAAGCGATCTTCTTATCGGAGGCGGGTCCGGCATTGTAAAAACCCTTGTAAATCTGCTTGTGCCTGACGAGCCAAAGGACACAAAGCTTAAAGAGATTTTAATGAAGCTGGAGCAGTACTATAACCCCAAAACCTCTAGAAATTGTGAAAGCTATCGTTTTGGGATTCGGAATTAAAAGTCTCATGAAAGTATCAGTGATTACATAATAGCATTAAAAAAGCTATCGATGCACTGTAATTTTGGAAACTTTCAAAACCGAGCATTACGGGATCGTTTTGTTTGTGGGGTGAAAAATGATGCGATCAGAAGGAAGTTATTGACGACGGATGACTTGACTTTTGAGATTGCTTGTCAGACAGCGAGGTCGATGGGCATGGCCGAACAATATTCTCAAGAATTAAATAATAATTACGGTCGTCAGTCAACCGAGGTAAATCACCTGCAGGTTCAAAGTAAGAGACGGTGGGGGCCCAAAGTCTCAGAAACTGGAAATTCTAACAGAGCGTCGAAGTCGTGCTATATCAATGTTCCACCATACTATCCTGCTTCGAAATTGTAAAACGTGCCCTCATAAAACAAATGTTAGATCCAAATCCAAGGAAATGACAGTTGTTATTGGATCACAAATTGGCTAACTTTTTGATTGCATATCGAAATACTCCTCATACAACTACTGGTAGAACACCAGCAGAGTTGTTTCTCAAACGACAGCCACGAACCAGATTCTCGTTGTTAAACCCAAATTTGGCAGTCCGTAGAAGAGACACAATTAAGACAGAAAGAGAATCATGATAGAGGTAGAGTAAAAGAGAGAAGTGTGAAATTAAACCAAAAGGTGAGAGTGAAGAACTATCACCATAAATGGTTAAAGTGGTTACCAGGAAGAGTGGTGAAGATATGTGGTCCTCGCACATTTTGGTAAAGATGTTTGATAATGGACAGGTTAGGTTTGTTCATATTGATCATATTTTACCTACAGACATGGAAGGAGTTGAAGGTGGGAATGATTCAATTATTTCTGACTCATCAGATAGTTTTGATACACCAGTAGCAAATCCTAAATCCAATGTATTGGAAACAAATCCAGGAGAGAATCAGAATAAAAGTCTGAGTCCGAGTCAGGAAAACAAAGAGCCTGAAGTTAGAGTGAGTTCAAGTGAAAATCAAGGAAATTCCGTGGAGGAAAACATTCCTCAGGATGAGCCTCGAATGAGTTTAGTTTTGACTCCATGTTTGGAAGATTCTGTTCGAGAGCGAAGGTATCCTCTTCGAAACAAAAAAGTGGTAAATTTAAATTTGTAAATAGGAAAAAAATAAGTTTATATCTTGTGTTATGTATAAACATGAAAGTTATGTATGATGTTGTTATAATAACTTCTTCATTAAGGAGGGAGAAGTGTAATGTCTGTAAGCTTGTAATGTTTGTAGTGCCATGCTGTGGATGTGGACGTATTGTGTACTGCAAGTGCATAGTTAATAATTAAACAGAACCAGGCAGATTCCGGAGGCTTCCGAGAGAGCTGCCTGCCATGCAGAAAGCTGTGTGTGCTTGTGCTCTGTGAATATATCACAGAGGCATAATCTTAGAATAAGGGGCCACCCACTTAATACTGAAATGAGGAGAAATGTCTTCTCTCAGAGGGTTGTAAATCTGTAGAATTCGCTGCCTCAGAGAACTGTGGAAGCTGGGTCATTGAATAAATTTAAGACAGAGAGAGACAGTTTCTTAACCGATAAGGGAATAAGGGGTATGGAGAGCGGGCAAGGAAGTGGAGCTGAGTCCATGATCGGGTCAGCCATGATCGTATTAAATGGTGGAGTAGGCTTGAGAGGCCGTATGGCCTACTCCTAGTTTTATTTCTTATGTTCTTATGTTCTAAAACTCCCCTGCTCTTCTTTGAAATAGTGCCATGGGATTATTTACACCCACCAAAGAGGGCAGATGGGACTTTGGTTTAATGTCTCATCCAAAAGAGGGCACCTCCAACAGTGCAACACTCCCTCAGTACTGCATTGAAGTGTCAGCCTAGACAATGTGCTCAAATTTCTGGAGTGGGTGTTAAACCCACAACCTTCTGATTAAGAATCAGGAGTGCTCCCCACTGAGCCATGGTAGACACTTGTCCTGTGTGGCCAATTTTGGTGAGTTTTCAGTTGATCGAGACAAATTAATGGACCTGCCAATTTTCTACAGCAGTTCATCTGTCACCTCCTTTCTGCAGTTGGACATTATGCCTTAACATTGCCTTCTTCTTGATGTGGTATATTTGGACTTTCAGAAGGCTTTCGACAAGGTCCCACACAAGAGATTGATGTGCAAAGTTAGAGCACATGGGATTGGGGGTAGTGTGCTGACATGGATTGAGAACTGGTTGTCAGACAGGAAGCAAAGAGTAGGAGTAAATGGGGACTTTTCAGAATGGCAGGCAGTGACTAGTGGGGTACCGCAAGGTTCTGTGCTGGGGCCCCAGCTGTTTACACTGTACATTAATGATTTAGACGAGGGGATTAAATGTAGTATCTCCAAATTTGCGGATGACACTAAGTTGGGTGGCAGTGTGAGCTGCAAGGAGGATTCTATGAGGCTGTAGAGCGACTTGGATAGGTTAGGTGAGTGGGCAAATGCATGGCAGATGAAGTATAATGTGGATAAATGTGAGGTTATCCACTTTGGTGGTAAAAACAGAGAGACAGACTATTATCTGAATGGTGACAGATTAGGAAAAGGGCAGGTGCAAAGAGACCTGGGTGTCATGGTGCATCAGTCATTGAAGATTGGCATGCAGGTTCAGCAGGCGGTTAAGAAAGCAAATGGCATGTTGGCCTTCATAGCGAGGGGATTTGAGTACAAGGGCAGGGAGGTGTTGCTACAATTGTACAGGGCCTTGGTGAGGCCACACCTGGAGTATTGTGTACAGTTTTGGTCTCCTAACCTGAGGAAGGACATTCTTGCTATTGAGGGAGTGCAGCGAAGGTTCACCAGACTGATTCCCGGGATGGCGGGACTGACCTATCAAGAAAGACTGGATCAACTGGGCTTGTATTCACTGGAGTTCAGAAGAATGAGAGGGGACCTCATAGAAACGTTTAAAATTCTGACGGGGTTAGACAGGTTAGATGCAGGAAGAATGTTCCCAATGTTGGGGAAGTCCAGAACCAGGGGACACAGTCTAAGGATAAGGGGGAAGCCATTTAGGACCGAGATGAGGAGGAATTTCTTCACCCAGAGAGTGGTGAACCTGTGGAATTCTCTACCACAGAAAGTTGTTGAGGCCAATTCACTAAATATATTCAAAAAGGAGTTAGATGAAGTCCTTACTACTAGGGGAATCAAGGGGTATGGTGAGAAAGCAGGAATGGGGTACTGAAGTTGCATGTTCAGCCATGAACTCATTGAATGGCGGTGCAGACTCGAAGGGCCGAATGGCCTACTCCTGCATCTATTTTCTATGTTTCTATGTTTCTATGTTTCTATGTTTCTCCTGGTGCCCAAATAGATTTTCTAATGTTTCTGCAATTTTTACAGGCACGAGCAAGGCAGTTAGGATGATTGAACCATCTTCCAGGAACAAACCAGGGGCGGGTGGTGGGGGGAGTGAGGGGGGGGGGGGAGTTATAGGAGCGGTTATTAGAATGTGGAACATTTTACTACAAGGGGCTACTGAAACAGAGACTATGGCCTGAAATTCCTTCATAATCTGCGCCCACTCTTTGTTGGAAGTGTGGCAGAACGGTTGTGGAGAGGAAGCAGCCCCAAGGAAATTCCCACCTGCGGATTTGTTTAAAAGAGTGTGGGACAAAGGACAGGGAAGTGGGGTTAAGCTGGCTCCAAGTAAAGGAATAGCATCAGCACAGGCACGATGAGCCTCCTTCTGCATTGCTATTTCTATGATTTTAAAGGAGATGTCAACTATTTACAATAAGGAATTTGTACAAATGCATTTGACACTCGATCTAAGGGCCTCATTTTAATTGCAGTGCATTTGAAGAATGAGAATTAAGGAGACAGAAGAGAAGAAACTCCCACCCAACCAACTTCTTGGAAGAAACAGATCAGCTCTGCTGTTGAGACCAGAACATCTTGCGTTGCTGTGCTTCACAGCTGTTGGATAGGACTGTTACCGTGGTGATGAAAACCCAAGAGGCAAAAATATCGAGGTGAGGCAGCCTGTGTTTATATCCAATCCATTTAGGAAGAAACATCACCTCAAACTCAATAACAAGAACTTACATTTATATCGCTCCTTTAACATAGTAAAACGTCCCAAAGCGCTTCACAAGAGTGTTTTTCTACCAAAATTTGATACCGAGTCACATAAACAGATGACCAAAAGCTTGATCAAAGAGGTAGATTCTAAGGAGCAATGCAAGAAGGAGAGAGTGGTAAAGAAGTGGAGTGATTTGGGGAGGGAATTCCAGAGCTTAGGGCCTTGGCCCTAAGGCATGGCCGCCAATGGAGGAGCGCTGAAAATCGGGGATGCACAAGAGGCCAGAATTGTAGGAGCACAGAGATCTCGGAGAGTTGTAGGGCTGGAGATTACGGACATAGGGAGAGTTGAGGACATTAAAGGGATTTGAAAACAAGGATGAGAATTTTAAAATTGAGGCGTTGCCAGAACGGAAGCCAATGTAGGTCAGCGAATACTAAGGTGATGGGTGAACGGGACTTGGTGTGAGTTAGGATATATACAGCAGAGTTTTGGATGAGCTCAAGTTTATGGAGGGCGGTAGGTGTGGGATGGAGACCTTGCCTTTCAGCAACCTGCCTCAGGCAGGGTTTGCCTCAGGCTCCCTACACATGGCCTGTGGCTGGGAATAATCTATGGAGATCTGTAACAAAATAGTATTCTTGCCAGATTGAATTCCCGTCCTCAAATGCAGTTTGTCATATAATTACCTAGGATTTTCACCTTTGAGTCAGCATGAGATCTGGGGAGAGGGAGGGAGGGAGAGAGAAAGAGGGCCAGCGAGACAAGCAGATGGATAGAGATAGCAGAGTACAAGAGGTAAAGATATCGAACTGGTTTGCTCCCAGTGGACTGTGGTATTTGTTTCCCCCTTGTCCTGTTGCCTGTCTTGTTCAACAAACACTACATGCTATTCAAAAGAGAGAAAGAGAAAAAGAGCACAATGTCCCATGAATATTTAATGCATGTTGTTGATCAACGCATAATGGATGACTAATCCATCATCTGTATCACTGGCAGGGGGACCAGCATCCGGCACACGAAGGATCTACCCACACCAAATCTCAGGATGTTCTCATTAATCAGCAGATGGTTAGCAACATCAAATCACTGTCTCACATCCAATTAAAAACATTGTAATTGAAAACTATCGGTGCGCTACCCAAAATGCACCCAGTCTATTAAATCTGAAGCACAGCTCCATTGAGTGAATAGCCTGTTTGGGATAATTTCCTCTCCGCTTAATTAGATATCGCTCTTTTGAGGGATTCGTTCTTAATTCTTAGCCACTTTTTATCCCACGTGCCATTCTAATCCCATAAGCAATTCTATTCCCATAAGCAGGGCAGAGTGACTGGTTTATTAAAAGGTCATATTGGCTGGTGGGGGAGTTCAAATTAAAGATTTCCCTTTATATGGAAAGGTAAATGGATGAATTTGTGTGTCCAAAAAGAACCTGTTTATAATTTGACTGCACTTAGCACACACAATAAATCAAAATCACAATACTGTGGATGCTGTGTAGAATTTACCAATATCTCGCAAAGATTCCAGGTACCTTTCCCCTACAGAGGAGAAGAATCCCTTTCTTTTAAAATGAGTTTAAAGGGGCAGACGAAGCCTGCGGGGGATAAAAGGGGATGCATTCATGGAGACCCCCCCCCCCCCCAGTGTTTGGATTCATAGGAAAGGGAATTCAAAATGGACCTAAATTACAGAAGCTTGAGATCCCCTAAACATCTATGGGAAGGAGCATATCAATTTTAAGATTCTACAACATTTTGGCTGCGAAAAAGAGTTACCAAATACAGGAGGTGGGGCCAACGTCTGAAACAAATTTGTGTATTAAGGATCCCAGGCTATTCACCCCCTAAGAGATAATCGAATTACCCAATCAAGCACAATGGAAATCATGGTCAGAAAAACTGGACAATCCTAAAACAATGCAAAACCAGTGATAGCACATTCTCACACCCTAATCGAGTTACTGCTGACAACGGAGACATTTGAAAATCAATGGGCAGAACAGTTTAAACCGAGCCCAAGAGATTTGATGGGAGATAACGGAACCTTTTTTTGGGATATATCTATCCCCCAGTTTTACAAGAAAAACTAGCAGAACACAGAAGTAGCAGAACACAGACTCTAGCAGAGCACAGATTCAAACACAGACAGACACAAGCAGCCGGAGCTGGGGAGTGAAGAAATGGAGTTGTGAAGGAACCTACAAGAAATCGTCAAGGACCGACTGAGCACGAGGCCCATGAAATGGAAGGTTATCAGCAACCAAATTGACAAACCCGGGCTACCACAACCAGCGAAATGACCAACGAAAACCAACTCAGCAAAAACCGAAGAATCGACATTTATTTCCACTCTACAATCTACTTCTGAACGGCCAAGGTCTGAGAAATTACCTAAAAGGACTAACTAAAACCAAAGAAAGTGGATACTTATCCCATACATCCGAAACACAACTTACCGCATCAACGGACGCACCCCAACCGATGACGATGCAGTCCGAAGTCCTCTCCGGGGTACAGCTTGCCTAGAAGGCTAAGTGCAGCGAACCCCGAAACCGTGATTCACCGGCAACTGTCTAAAGGGATTGGTGAGCATAGCCCCTGAACCCTCAGAGCTATAACTTAGTTAGTATGGGGAATTGGGAGGGGGGAGGATGGGATAACTTGTGTAAATGTATCTGCATTCTCTTCTTTACCCCATTTAGAGTTTAAACTGTATTCTTTTCCCCACAGGCTGTAATTTGACATTTTATTCAATGTGTTGGACCCTTCAGTGTGTATTGGTCTGTGTGTGTTATTAAAGGTGTGCCTTTTACTTCTTTTTAAACACAATAAAGCCATACCTGCTTCCTACCTTGAAACCGATTGTCTATCCAAGTCTGTCACAGTCCCTTCATAATTCCAGTGTCTAGAACCAAGGGTGTGGGAGCGATTCGGAACCGCTCATATAAGGTCAGAAGGGAAAGCTGACCCCCTGAAAACCACCCCTGAAATAAAAAGAGAAAATGCTGGAAACACTCAGCAGGTCAGGCAGCATTTGTCGAGAGAGAAACAGAGTTAACATTTCAGCTTGATGACCTTTCATCAGAACTCTATAAATCATCTTCCTCTGTTTCTCAAGAGGGAGCTTTAGTTGGTCAAATAAATTTTGCAATGTTTCTGTCTCACAAATACACAATCCACTGGGAGTAAACCAGTTAGATATCTTTACCTCTTGTACTCTGCTATCTCACAGGGAGGATCTTGCACAAAACTAGCACATAACAGAAAATCTCAGGCAGATGAGATCTCATGACAGGACTTTGTAAAATTAACCCTGGTGTCATCAGCAACAAGCTGCATTTTATCCATTGCCTTTAATATAGAGAAATGTCCCAAGGCGCTTCATAGAAACATAGAAACATAGAAAATAGGTGCAGGAGTAGGCCAATTAGCCCTTCGAGCCTGCACCACCATTCAATAAGATCATGGCTGATCATTCCCTCAGTACCCCTTTCCTGCTTTCTCTCCATACCCCTTAATCTCCTTAGCCGTAAGGGCCATATCTAACTCCCTCTTGAATATATCCAATGAAGAGGCATAGTCAAAAAATGGATGCTGAATCAAAGAAACAGATATTAGGAGGGGAAGATGTGGGTTTTAAGGAGCATATTAATCACAGTGGTGTTCCCAGAGATCGGTATTAGGTCCACTGCTCTTTTTGATATATACTAATGACCTGGACTTAGGTATACAGGGCATAATTTCACAGTTTGCAAATGACATGAAACCCGGAAATGTAGTAAACAATGAACAGAATAGTAACAGAGATCAGGAGGACATAGCAGACTGGTGAAATGGGCAGACACATGACAGATGAAATTCAATGCAGAGAAGTGTGAAGTGATACATTTTGGTAGGAAGAATAAGGAGAAGTAATATGAATTAAAGTATGCAATTTTAAAGGAGGTACAGGAACAGAGATACTTGGAGTGTAGGTACACAAATCGCTAAAGGTGGCAGTACAAGTTGAGAAGGCTACTAAAAAAATATAGGATTCTTGGCTTTAATAATAGAGTACAAAACCAAGGAGTTATGCTAAATCTTTATAAAACACTGGTTAGGCCTCAGCTGGAGTACTGTGTCCAATTCTGGTCATCATACTTTAGGAAGGATGTCAAGGCCTTGGAGAGAGTGCAGAAGAGATTTACTAGAATGGTACCAGGGATGAGGGACTTCAGTTGTGTGGAGACTCTGGAGAAGCTGGCATTGTTCTCTTTGGAGCAGAGAAGGTTAAGAGGAAATCTAATAGAGGTGTTCAAAATCATGAACAGTTTAGATAGAGTAAATTAGTTGGAGCTATTTCCAGTGGCAGAAGAGTCAATAACCAGAGGCCACAGATTTAATATGATTGGCATAAGAACCAGAGGAGACATGAGGAAACATTTTTTTACCAAGCAATTTGTGATAATCTGGAATGCGCTGCCTGAAAAGGTGGTGGAAGCAGATTCAATAGTAACATTCAAAAGAAAATTGGATAAAAAGGGAAAAAAATTGCAGGGCAAAAGAGCAGGGGAGAGGGATTAATTGGATAGCTCTTTCAAAGTGGCACTTTGGCCAAATGGCCTCATTCTGTGACATATCATTCTATGATTTTATCATTCAATGATTAAAGGAGGAAAGAGAGATGGGGTTGTGGAAAGGAATTCCAGAGGGCAGGCCTTAGACAAATGAAGACACAACCACCACTGGTGGAGTGAAGGGGGTGCGGGGACAATGCACAACAGGCTAGAATCAGCAGAATGGAGAGATTGGGCTAGAGGAAGTTACAGAGATAGGGAGGGGTGAGACCATGAATGGATTTAAACTGGAGGATGATCATTTAAAATTTAAGAGGCGAGAAATTCGGTCTCCCCTCAGTTGGGGTGGTAACCCAGGAGGAGCAGTAATTTTATTGCCTTGAAAATTGCCTTTTATTGCGCCTCTCACCGAGAAATTTGTGGGAATTGGGCGAAGAGCTGCAGGTGGCGCAAAATCAGACGTTACTCACTTGTCCTGGGAGCGGGGGGAGGGGGGGGCGGGTGGTGTGGTGCTAACAAACTGGTGCTGAATTTTGCGGAGCCATTGTGTATGCAATTCAGATCCTGGAAAAATCCGAGTCTTAAAGGTGCGGCAAGGTAAGTTAGCGCATGAACAGCTCCACCTCCACAGTGTCTTCAGAACGCAAAAATGGAGAAGCAAGGAGGATGCTAGCTATCTCCCTGCTTCTCGCCCACCACCCTTGATGCCTTGCTGGAGGCAGTGGAGAGTCGTTGGAATGTCCTCCAGGCTGCAGGGGGATGAAGGCCGCCGCCTAGGGTTTTGGCAAGGCTGTGGAGGGAGCTGGCACACCACATTTCAACCCAGAACACAGTGGCCACAACAGCGATGCAATAAATTAAACAATCTTACTAGGGTTGTCAGGGTGAGTACCGTTTCCATTCACCTTCCAATGCCTTCATGTGAACCTCACTGTCTCACACTATGTAAAAACTTTACAGTACCTACCCCTTCTATATGTCTGCCAGGCCATGCTCTTCTTTGCTGAAGACAGCCTGAGACCTCACTATTGCCTCACCGGACATGCCCTTCCCATCCAAGCGTCTCTCACCTTCTAGCTCCTTACTCCTGAGCCCATCGAGCAGCACCTTTCAACTCTTCATCTGCGGTCACAAGCCTAAGCCTCATACTTTCTGGTCGTTGCTTGTGTGCCAGACCCACCGATCACACATCCACTGTGCGAGGCCATGCAGGTTGAAATGCAGATATGCACACTTCCTCATATTACTCGCGAGTACCTTACTGCACACATATGTGGCACAGCAGCACCTTTCCAGATGCTAACAACTTTTTGTTTTTGTCATTGCAGGTCAAACTCACGCACAATATGCGCGAGTTGCATCATCGGGGAGAAGGCCAGCCTTACCTCCAGGACCACACCGAGGTGGAGGAGCGAGTGTCTGCCCTCATGGGCACTGCAGCCGTGGCGGAGAGGCAGAGCCCCCGCTCGATAGTGGCAGTATGTGAAAAAAATGGGTATTTTGTGTGAGTCCCCTTCGCCTTGAGGCCACATGCCTTACGTGTTGCAACCAAAGTAACGGTGCCCCCCTCCTTCTTGCCTTCCTGCCCCCTCCCCAACTGATAACTGCACTTCTGTTGCTTTGTGCTTACAGATGATGAGCTGGAACAGCAGCAGCCTGCCCGTCAGCGGACGTCTGCAGACGACGGGCAAGATGAGGAGGAGGTGGAGAGCAGTGTGCCGGGACAGGACGGGATGTCCTCATTGGGAGCGAGTGGAAGAGGCCGTCTTCCCGGGGTTGGATGAAGCTGAGGCTCCTGGCCCCAGTGGGGCTACAGGAACACCTAGCGAAGGGGCCAGCTCTCTAGAGGGTAAGTCGCCCAGGTGTCCTGCTCACAGACAGGCAGATGAGCACCTAGACTTGGAGGCTATGTCCATGGAGTCAATGCAGATGCACCATGAGCTAATGGGTGTATTGACAAGGATCTCGCTGAGCATGGATGCACTTGCTTTGAGTGTGGTGGAGGCCACCTCAACCTTTGCATTTGCATCTCAGCAGCCCATTGAGCCCATCCTTGGTAGATACCAACGGACATCACAAATGACCATCGGGTCCCAAACATGATGACGTGGCAGTAACCATTGAGCGGCAGGCCGAGACCATGCTAGACCTGCATTCTGCCATGTCGTCAGTGTGTGTGGCCTCAATGCGCTGTGTGTTCCGATGCAGGCTCAAATTGATGTCACACAAGCAGTGACTGCTGCCATCGTGTCAGAGTCCCCACCAGTCCAATGGTGCTGAAGTAGGCCAGCAATCTGCACTCCAACAGATTGCTCTGGATGCTGAGACTCAGTCCCGGGGGAATGGCAGCCAGTTGGACAAGATGGAACCTGATGTCCTCTCTCAGGAGGACATCATTCCGGCTCCCACCACTACCACTCCGCCATTGCACCCGCCGCGGTCTGCACCCCAGCCATCTCACACTGCTGCCGCCCATTATCAGGCAGTGCTGTTAGCAGCCGGGTCTTCCAGGCTCAGGGCTAGGCCGTCTGCTCTGTCTCCCTCAGACACACAGCAGGCCTCAACCGGCCTTGCTGCAGGCACTGAGGATCCACTGAAGTGGAGCAGTAGACGAGAGAGGGGGTGAGGCAGAGGGGTGGGAAATGTCAGCGGAAGCCCCACTGAATAAATGTGTTCCCATGGCTCCAGGGTAACCAAGGATGGGAACTCAACATCCAGGGGTATTCAATATTTAGAAAGGATAGACAGGAATGAAAAGGAGGTGGGGTAGCATTAAAGAGGAGGTTAACGCAATAGTAAGAAAGGATATTAGCATGGATGATGTAGAATCTATATGGGTAGAGCGGCAAAACACCAAAGGGCAGAAAACATTAGTGTGAGTTATGTACAGATCACCAATCAGTAGCAGGGAGATTGGAGATGGCATCAAACAGGAAATTACGGGCGTGTGCAGTAACGGTACAGCAGTTATCATGGGTGACTTTAACCTACATATTGATTGGGCTAACCAAACTGGTACCAATATTGTGGAGGAGGATTTCCTGGAGTGTTTAAGGGACGGTTTTCTCGACCAATATGTTGAGGAAGCAACTAGAGAGCAGGCCATGCTAAACTGGGTCTTGTGTAACGAGAGAGGATTAACATAGAAACATAGAAAATAGGTGCAGGAGTAGGCCATTCGGCCCTTCTAGCCTGCACCGCCATTCAATGAGTTCATGGCTGAACATTCAACTTCAGTACCCCATTCCTGCTTTCTCGCCATACCCCTTGATCCCCCTAGCAGTAAGGACCTCATCTAACTCCTTTTTGAATATATTTAGTGAATTGGCCTCAACAACTTTCTGTGGTAGAGAATTCCACAGGTTCACCACTCTCTGGGTGAAGAAGTTCCTCCGCATCTCGGTCCTAAATGGCTTACCCCTTATCCTTAGACTGTGACCCCTGGTTCTGGACTTCCCCAACATTGGGAACATTCTTCCTGCATCTAACCTGTCTAACCCCGTCAGAATTTTATATGTTTCTATGAGGTCCCCTCTCATTCTTCTGAACTCCAGTGAATACAAGCCCAGTTGATCCAGTCTTTCTTGATAGGTCAGTCCCTCCATCCCGGGAATCAGTCTGGTGAACCTTCGCTGCACTCCCTCAATAGCAAGAATGTCCTTCCTCAGGTTAGGAGACCAAAACTGTACACAATACTCCAGGTGTGGCCTCACCAATGCCCTGTACAACTGTAGCAACACCTCCCTGCCCCTGTACTCAAATCCCCTTGCTATGAAGGCCAACATGCCATTTGCTTTCTTAACCGCCTGCTGCACCTGCATGCCAACCTTCAATGACTGATGTACCATGACACCCAGGTCTCTTTGCACCTCCCCTTTTCCTAATCTGTCACCATTCAGATAATAGTCTGTCTCTCTGTTTTTACCACCAAAGTGGATAACCTCACATTTATCCACATTATACTTCATCTGCCATGCATTAGCAATCTGGTCGTGCGTGACCCCTTGGGGAAGAGTGACCATAATATGGTAGAATTCTTCATTAAGATGGAGAGCGACACAGTTAATTCAGAGACTAGGGACCTGAACTTAAAGAAAGGAAACTTCGATGGTATGAGACATGATTTGGCTCGGATAGACTGGCGAATGATACTTAAACGGCTGACAGTGGATAGACAATGGCAGATATTTAAAGATCACATGGATGAATTACAACTATTGTACATCCTTGTCTGGCCTAAAAATAAAACAGGAAAGGTGGCTCAACCGTGGCTAACAAGGGAAATTAGGGATAATGTTAAATCCAAGGAAGATGCATATAAATTGGCGAGAAAAAGCAGCAAACCTGAGGACTGGGAGAAATTTAGAATTCAGCAGAGGAGAACTAAGGGTTTAATTAAGAGGGGGAAAATAGAGTATGAGAGTAAGCTTGCAGGGAACATAAAAACTGACTGCAAAAGCTTCTATCAATATGTGAAGAGAAAAAGATTAGTGAAGACTAATGTAGGCATCTTGCAGTCAGAATCAGGTGAATTCATAATGGAAACAAGGAAATGGCAGACCAATTGAACAAATACTTTGGTTCTGTCTTTACTAAGGAAGACATGATAACCTCCCGAAAATACTAGGGGACCAAGGGTCTAGCAGGAAGGAGGAACTGAGGGAATTCCTTATTAGTTAAAGAGGAAATTAACGCAATAGTAAGGAAGGACATTAGCTTGGATGATATGGAATACCAAAGGGCAGAAAACGCTAGTGGGAGTTGTGTACAGACCACCAAACAGTAGTAGTGAGGTTGGGGACAGCATCAAACAAGAAATTAGGGGTGCATGCAATAAAGATGCAGCAGTTATCATGGGCGACTTTAATGTACATGTAGATTGGGCTAAGCAAGCTGGTAGCAATGCGGTGGAGGACGATTTCCTGGAGTGTATTAGGGATGATTTTCTGAACCAATATTTGGAGGAACCAACTTGAGGACTGGCCATCCTAGACTGGGTGATGTGCAATGAGAAAGGACTAATTAGCAATCTTGTTGTGCTAGGCCCTGTGGAAAAGAGTGACCATAATATGGTAGAATTCTTTATTAAGATGGAGAGTGACACAGTTAATTCAGAGACTAAGGTCCTGAACTTAAGGAAAGGTAACTTCGATGGTATGAGACGTGAATTGGCTAGAATAGACTGGCAAATGATACTTAAAAGGTTGACGGTGGATAGGCAATGGTAAACATTTAAAGATCACATGGATGAAATTCAACAATTGTACATCCCTGCCTGGAGTAAAAATAAAACGGGTAAGGTGGCTCAGCCGTGGCTAACAAGGGAAATTAAGGATAATGTTAAAGCCAAGGAAGAGGTATATAAATTAGCCAGAAAAAGTAACAAACCTGAGGACTGGGAGAAATTTAGAATTCAGCAGAGGAGAACAAAGGGTTTAATTAGGAGGGGGTAAATAGAGTATGAGAGGAAGCTTGCCGGTAACATAAAAACTGACTGCAAAAGCTTCCATAGATATGTGAAGAGAAAAAGATTAGTGAAGACAAACGTAGGTCCCTTGCAGTCAGATTCAAGTGCATTTATAATGGGGAACAAAGAAATGGCAGACCAGTTGAACAAATACTTTGGTTCTATCTTCATGAAGGAAGACACAAATAACCTTCCAGAAGTACTCGGGGACCGAGGGTCTAGTGAGAAGGAGGAACTGAAGGATATCCTTATTAGGTGGGAATTGTGTTAGGGAAATTGATGGGATTGAAGGCCGATAAATCTCCGGGCCCTGATAGTCTGCATCCCAGAGTACTTAAGGAAGAGGCCCTAGAAATAGTGGATACATTGGTGATCATTTTCCAACAGTCTATCAACTCTGGATCAATTCCTATGGGCTGGAGGGTTGCTAATGTAACACCACTTTTTAAAAAAGGAGGGAGAGAGAAAACGGGGAATTATAGACTGGTTAGCCTGACATCGGTAGTGGGGAAAATGTTGGAATGAATTATTACTGCTGAAATAGCAGCACATTTGGAAAGCAGTGACAGGATCGGTCCAAGTCAGCATGGATTTATGAAAGGTAAATCATGCTTGACAAATCTTCTTGAATTGTTGAGGATGTAACTAGCAGAGTGGACAAGGAAGAGTAATGGATGTGGTGTATTTGGACTTTCAAAAGGCTTTTGACAAGGTCCCACACAAGAGATTGCTTTGCAAAATGAAAGCACATGGTATTGAGGTTAATGTATTGACGTGGATAGAGAACTGGTTGGCAGACAGGAAGCAGAGAGTCAGGATAAACGGGTCCTTTCCAGAATGGCAGGCAGTGACTAGTGGGGTGCCGCAGGGCTTAGTGCTGGGACCCCAGCTATTTACAATACACATTAATGATTGAGATGAAGGAATCGAGTGTAATATCTCCAAGTTTGCAGATGACACTAAGCTGGGTGGCGGTGTGAGCTGTGAGGAGAACGCTAAGAGGCTGCAGGGTGACTTGGACAGGTTAGGTGAATGGGCAAATGCATGGCAGATGCAGTATAATGTGGATAAATGTGAGGTTATCCACTTTGGTGGCAAAAACACGAAGGCAGAATATTATCTGAATGGTGGCAGATTAGGAAAAGGGGAGGTGCAACGAGACCTAGGTGTCATGGTACATCAATCATTGAAAGTTGACATGCAGGTACAGCAGGCGGTGAAGAAGGCAAATGGTATGTTGGCTTTCATAGCTAGCGGATTTGAGTATAGGAGCAGGGAGGTCTTACTGCAGTCGTACAGGGCCTTGCTGAGGCCTCACCTGGAATATTGTGTTCAGTTTTGTTCTCCTAATCTGAAGAAGGACGTTCTTGCTATTGAGGGAGTGCAGCAAAGGTTCATCAGACTGATTCCAGGGATGGCTGGGCTGTCACATGAGGAGAGATTGGATCGACTGGGCCTTTATTCACTGGAGTTTAGAAGGATGAGAGGGGATCTCATAGAAACATATAAAATTCTGATGGGACTGGACAGGTTAGATGCAGGAAGAATGTTGGGGAAGTCCAGAACCAGAGGACACAGTCTAAGGATAGGTGGTAAGCCATTTAGGACTGAGATGAGGAGAAACCTCTTCACTCAGAGAGTTGTTAACCTGTGGAATTTCCTGCCGCAGAGAGTTGTTGATGCCAGTTCATTGGATATATTCAAGAGAGAGTTAGATATGGCCCTTACGGCTTATGGAGAGAAAGCAGGAAAGGGGTACTGAGGTGAATGATCAGCCATGATCTTATTGAATGGTAGTGCAGGCTCGAAGGGCCGAATGGCCTACGCCTGCACCTATTTTCTATGTTTCTATATTTCTATGTAGAGAAAATGTTTCCACTAGTGGGGAAGTCCAAAACTAAAGGTCATATGTAGGCAGGCCCTGACTCGTGGGGTGCCGCAAGGTTCAGTGCTGGGACCCCAGTTATTTACAATATACATTAATGATTTAGGCGAAGGAATTGAAGGTAATATCTCCAAGTTTGCAGATGACACTAAGCTGGGTAGCAGTGTGAGCTGTGAGGAGGACGCTAAGAGACTGCAGGGTGACTTGGGCAGGTTAGGTGAGTGGCAAATGCATGGCAGATGCAGTATAATGTGGATAAATGTGAGGTTATCCACTTTGGTGGCAAAAACAGGAAGGCAGATATATTATCTGAATGGTGACAGATTAGTCAAAGGGGAGGTGCAAAGTGACTTGGGTCACTGAGGTTCAGCAGGTACAGCAGGCAGTAAGGAAAGCAAATTGCACGCTGACCTTCATAGCGAGAGGATTTGAGTATAGGAGCAGGGAGGTCTTACTGCAGTTGTACAGCGCCTTGGTGAGACCACACCTTGAATATTGTGTGCAGTTTTGGTCTCCTAATCTGAGGAAGGACGTGCTTGCTATTGAGGGAGTGCAGCGAAGGTTCACCAGACTGATTCCTGGGATGGCAGGACTGACATATGATGAAAGACTGGATCGGCTAGGCTTATACTCACTGAAATTTAGAAGAATGAGAGGGGATCTCATCGAAACATATAAAATTATGACAGGACTGGACAGGTTAGATGCAGGAAGAATGTTCCCGATGTTGGGGAAGTCCAGAACCAGGGGTCACAGTCTAAGGATAAGAGGTAAGCCATATAGGACTGAGATGAGGAGAAACTTTTTCACCCAGAGAGTGGTGAACCTGTGGAATTCTCTACCACTGAAAGTTGTGGAGTCCAGTTCGTTGGGTATATTCAAGAGAGAGTTAGATGTGGCCCTTACGGCTAAGGGGATCAGGGAGTATGGAGAGAAAGTGGGAGTGGGGCACTGAAGTTGCATGATCAGCCATGATCATATTGAAAGGTGGTGCAGACTTGAAGGGCCGAATGGCCTGCTCCTGCACCTATTTTCTATGTTTCTATGTGCATATGTTGGGAAGTTTCAGCATCTGTTTTGTTTTTGAAGGGGAGGGAGCTCCAATTTGTTTTATTGGAGGGTGTGGGGTTTTTTAGGGTTGTTTGAGGCATGTCTGCCAAATAAAATGTTGGTTGAACCGTTTCCTTCAGTTTCTGATGTGTGACTGTTCAGTTGTGACAGAGATGTGACATTATCGAGGCATAATGCACAGTCATTATTAGCTGCATCCCTCAGCTCCTTCCATTTAAGTGAGGCGTTCACTTATGAGCCGCTGCCGAATAGCCCTGGCACTGCCAACATTGGCACACTGCCTCGTCCGTGGCTGCTGCTGGTCTTTGTCATGTTGCTGGACATTCGAGGTATTGTCAGGCTCCTGTTCCTCTTCCTCCTCCTCCTCCTCCTCTTCCTGCCCCTCCTGAGGTGGGCTTGTGATCCCCACTGGCAAGGCCTGGGTCCTCTGGAACCACAATGAATAGTGAGACCTATTGAGGGGAGTATTGAAGGCTGCCTCTCGTGCGGTCCAGGCATCGGAATCGTTACTTCAGCACCCCTATTGTCTGCTCTGTGATGTTGTGGGTGGGGGCATGGCTCTCATTGTAGCGTTCCTCCGGCTCTGTCGTGGGGTTGTGGAGGGGGGTCATTAGCAAGGTCACTAGGCTGTATCTCTTGACCCCGAGCAGCCAGCCTTGGTCTTGCCATGGCGGCTGAAACAGTTGTGGAACAGTGCTCTCCCGGACGGTGAACTCATCATGTGCGCTTCCAGGATAGTGAGCATTGACTGCGAGGATGCGCTGCGTGTGGTCGCACACCAACTGCACATGTAGTGAGTGGTATCCCTTTCTGTTTCTGAAGACCTCCGCATTCTAGAATGGTGTTCGCAAGGCCACGTGAGTGCAGTCAATTGCTCTTTGCAACGTCGGGAAGCCCGCTATCCTGGCAAACCCACTGCACGCTCATCCTCTTTCAGGAAAATAATGAAGTCCATTTTACGTGTGTAGAGTGCCTGTGTGATGTTGTGGATGCAGCGATTTGCTGCAAATTGTGAGATGCAGCATATGTCCCCTGATGTAGCCTGGAAGGAGCTGGAGGCATAGAAGGTGAGTGCCACCGTGACCTTTACTGCAACGGGCAGCGCAGTCCTTTTGAAACACAAAAAGTTAGTATGCAGGTACAGCAAGTAATCAGGAAGGCAAATGAAATGTTGGCCTTTATTGAAAGGGGTTGGAGTATAAAAGCAGAGAAGTCCTGTTACAACTGTACAGGGTATTGGTGAGGCCACATCTAGAGTACTGCATATAGTTTTGGTCTCCTTACTTAAGGAAGGATATATTTGCATTGGAGGCTGTTCAGAGAAGGTTCACTAGGTTAATTCCGGAGATGAGGGGGTTGACTTATGAAGATAGGTTGAGTAGGTTGGGCCTATACTCATTGGAGTTCAGAAGAATGAGAGGTGATCTTATTGAAACATATAAGATAATGAGGGGGCTTGACAAGGTGGATGCAGAGAGGATATTTCCACTCATAGGGAAAACTAAAACTAAGGGGCATAGTTTCAGAATAAGGAGCAGCCCATTTAAAACTGAGATGAGGAGGAATTTCTTCTCTCAGAGGGTTGTAAATCTGTGGAATTCTCTGCCCCAGAGAGCTGTGGAGGCTGGGTCATTGAATATTTTTAAGGCAGAGAACGACAGATTTTTGTGCGATAAGGGAATAAAGGGTTATGGGCAGTGGAGCTGAGTCCATGATCAGATCAGCCATGATCTTATTAAATGATGGAGCAGGCTCGAGGGGTCAAATGACCTACTCCTGCTCCTATTTCTTATGTTCTTATGTTCTTATGTCCTGGTGCTAATCTGAGGCTGCAGGTCTGCCTGCAGGAGATGGCATAGCTCTGTAACTACCTCCTTTCGGAAGCGCAGCCTTCTGACACACTGCTCCTTGGATAGGTCCAGATATGAGCATTGCCGCCGGTGAAGCCGTGGGAAGTAAGGCCTCCTGCCGTGATGTCTAGGGGCTGTCCTCCTTCAGCCGCCGACATGGCCAACAGATCTTCTCTCTTGACGCCGCTTTGCTGGAGCATGTACAATGAGACGCTGGTGGCATAGTAATGTACCCATCAAAGTTTAGCAAATTACTTTTTCTAATGCTGAACTATTGTGTCTGTCTGCCGCTGCAAACTCAGAGGCTCATGCATCGTGCTGTGTGTAACTGTTGCACTGACTGTAACCTCCGAGGGAAGTGCTTCCTCATCCCTTTAAGTAGCCACTATCTAACGCCTCTGGAAGGCTGTACCGACTGTTTTTTTCAGACGTGATTATTGGCAGTCGCTAAATGAGGTGGCCGCACCTAATTTACCGAACTGGACGCAAGTGTGGCCGTTGCACCAGGACTGACGTCAGGATCACACTGATCATCAGCAGCCAGGCATTAATGCTTTGCGCCCCTGGTGAGCCTCGAATGAATTTTCCATTGGGACACTAAAAGCTGCGTGCCCGGTCGCTCAGCTCTAACGCTCGCAATAACGCCCCTCTGGGCACGAATTGAGGCTATAGACAACCGAAAATCCAGCCCAAGGTGTTTCAGTCCTGGGTGCCATTGTAGGTCAGCGGGAGGGTGATGTTGGGCAAGCGGGAGTGTTTCATACCTTATCTCAGAGTACTTGATGCTAACACTGGATGGGAAAAGTTGCAATAAAGTCCCATTCCACAACATCCCTTGACATCTGATGACAAATATCACTGTGAATAAAAATGAGCACAGAAATGAGTTTAAAAATTGAATTCTGGTGCAGAGGCAATGATGGGACTCTGTCACACGATGCTCCAAGATTAATAACTTTTATCAGGCACATTTTAAAATTTTCAAGGGAAGACTATCTCCAAATGAAGGAAAACTAAATGTTATTTCAGCGGAGAAAATGGACAGCTGAGTCATGCTGTTTTATGTTAAGGGTTTAACAAAGGGCTGTGGCATGAGGCAGCACTCAGGTGCTAGCAGACTTCTGGTAATGGATTACTGACCACATTAACATTCGGCGAGGGTTGATGCATTATGTTTCCCTTAAACAGCTGAGGACAAAATAACCCTCTTTATACGGATCAATATTCTATTTATAACAGGCCCTCTTTGATGCTGTCTGAAGAGACCAGTGCTCTCCTTTCATATTTTGATAAAGGCAAGTTCACTATAACTGCTGTTAATGCAACCCTTGAGAAGTAAGAAAGAAAGAACTTGCATTTCTATAGCGCCTTACACAACCTTGGGATGTCCCAAAGTGCTTTACGGCCAATGAAATACTTTTGAAGTGTAGTCACTGTGGGAAACACAGCAACCAATTTGCACACAGCAAGCTCTAACAAACAGCAATGTGTTATGACCAGATAGTCTGTTTCAGCAATGCTGATTGAGGAATAAATCTTGGCCCCTGCTCCTCTTCGAAATACTGCCATGGGATCTTTTACATCCACCTAAGAAGGAGACGGGGCCTCAGTTTAATATCTGATCCAAAAGGCAGCACTTTAAAATTTAGGTCACAGGTCACACACAGATACCCAAAGGGTCTTAGGAGTTATAAGACATTTTATTAAGGAAGCAATAGTTCAAATATAGTCAAAACTACACACAATCAGCATAGACATAGTAGACATACGACCGCGACATGTAGCTGTTATTAGTCCCAGTCGGACAGACAGCTGGTGGCACAAACAGTTCTTATCTTCACCGTCTGCCCTGAAACACCTTCTGGGTCTTTCTTTTATTCTCTTTTTAGGGGTGGGTCTGGTGGCAGGACCATTTAACCTATGTCAGGTTCTTTGTCTCAACTCTTGGGTGAAAGTCTACTCTTCAAATCCTCCCAAGGTTGAAGTCAGACATGCCATTCTTGTCCTTCAGATGTTTGGAGCTGCCTATAATCAGTTATTTATGTTCGTGCTGTTCAAGTAGCTTTAGCTATTGTACCATGGAATGAATCCTTCAATTCTAACACCAGTCTGGTCTCAAGTTATTTCTCCCAAGTCACAATTTCTTACAGCACCTCTACCTCAGTATAATACTGGAGTGTCAGCCTAGTTTATGTACTAAAGCCTCAGAAGTGGGTATCTGAACCTATAACCCTCTGACTCAGAGATCCTCTGACAACCAAGCCACGGCTAACACTGAGAGTGAAAAGCATGAAAACTAGCATCAGAGGGTTGAGTTATGAGGAAAGACGAGAGAAATTGGGGCTATTCAGCTTTGGAAGGAGGCAGCTGAGAAAGGACAGTGTAGCATATAGAAAAGTGAAACTAAGAGCACGATTTTAATGCAAATCTAGACAGTTGAACGAGGGGGTGTTGCCTAAAACTGATGAAAGGACAGTTTAGGACAGATGTTGAGAAGAACATCTTCACCAAAGATTGGTCAGTACTTTGAATGGTCTTCTGGTTCGGGAAAAGGCAAAAATATTAGATACATTGAAGATCCAATTGGATGATGTCATGGGAGTTTTACTGCTGTGATGATGAACCAAGATGGTCAAATGGACTTTCTCATAGTACTTTAGTTGTGATCTTTTGAACCACAGGAGTTAACCTGTACCCAGCTGCATAATGTGACAGAATACTGTTATCCAGCTGTGCATCTGTGTGAAGTCAGCATTCTGAAAATACAAATCATTAGACAGCTTGACAGAGGCTGTCTGTTAGAAATAAAAATAGATTGTGGTTCACTGGGAAGCACTCTCACCTCTGAGTCAGAAGGTTATTTAAAGTCCTTACACAATACCACAAATCCACACGAGGCACATTCTATGGACAAGGTCACTCTGTGACCTGCACCTTTATTCACAGGACCAAGAAGTAATGATCCTGTGCGGGACCTCCCTTTTTATATACCTGGATGACCAGGTAAGGAGTGTCTCCAACAAGTTCACCCCCTGTGGTCAAGGTGTGCATTTCTCAAATATATACAGTATTGCAGTGCTGTTACATGAAGGTTACATACATGACATCACCTCCCCCCAACGTCTTATTGGGATCACAGGTTAAGTCTTTTGAGTGATCTGCGCTCCCTCGTGGAGCGCCGCAGTTGGGGCTCTGGCTATTGAGACTTGGCATGCGTCTTTGTCACCTGTGGTGATTCCGGCCTGTCCAGGCTGACCGCAGGGACTGTGCATGCTGCTGAATGTTCTTGTTGCTCATTCACTGGCGGTGGTGTGACTACCATCTCATGATCTTCCTCAGGTTCCTCAGTGTCCATGCTGAACCTTTTTTTAACTTGGTCCAGATGCTTGCAGCATATCTGCCCATTGTTAAATTTAACTACGATGACCCTATTCCCCTCTTTGTCTAGTACAGTACCTTCAAGCCATTTGGGCCCCAAAGCGTAATTGAGAACAAATACGGGGTCACCAATTTCGATACATCTCCCCCTTGAATTACAGTCATGGTACTCATTTTGGGACTGGCGCTTGCCCTCAACAATGTTGGACAAGACAGGATGAATGAGGGACAGCCGAGTTTTGAGTGTACGTTTCATAAGGAGCTCCGCGGGCGGGACCCCCGTGAGCGAGTGCGGTCGGGACCTATAGGCCAGCAGGAGGCGCGATAGGCGGCATTGAAGGGAGGGACCTTGAATCCTGAGCATGCCTTGTTTTATGATTTGGACCGCATGTTCCACCTGGCCATTGGAGGCCGGCTTGAACGGTGCTGTCCTGACATGGTTGATGTCATTACCCGACATGAACTCCCGGAATTTGTAGCTAGTGAAACATGGGCCATTATCGCTAACAAGGATGTCCGGCAAACCGTGGGTCGCAAAGACCGCACATAGACTCTCCACAGTGGTGGATGTCGTGCAACAATTCAAAATGATGCACTCGATCCATTTCGAGTACGCATCAACCACGATGAGAAACATTTTCCCCATGAACGGGCCCGCGTAGTCTACGTGAATACGTAACCATGGCCTGGTGGGCCAGGGCAACGGGCTGAGCGGGGCCTTCCTGGGGGCATTTCCCAGCTGAGCACGCATTATGCACCTGCGAATATAGTGTTCCAGGTCTGAATCAATTCCCGGCCATCAAACGTGTGACCGGGCAATGGCCTTCATCAGCACGATGCTTGGGTGCTCGCTGTGGAGTTCCCTGATGAAAGCTTCCCTGCCCCTATGGGGCATGACTACCCGGCTGCCCCATATTAGGCAGTCGGCTTGAATGGAGAGTTCATCCATCCGCCTGTGAAATGGTCTGACCTCCTCAGGGCACGCTCCGTGTGTGGGCGCCCAATCCCCAGCCAGGAAACATTTCTTAATCAAAGATAGGAGGGGATCTCTGTTGGTCCAGATTTTGATCTGGCGGGCTGTGATGGGGGAGCCTGTGCTGTCAAAGGCATCGACAGGCATGACCATCTCAGCGCTTTGCTCCGCTGCCCCCTCAGTGGTGGCCAGTGGAAGCCTGCTGAGCGCGTCAGCACAATTTTCAGTGTCCGGCTGGTGCCGGATGGTGTAGTCATATGCAGCCAGCGTGAGAGCCCATCGCTGTATGCGAGCTGAAGCATTGGCATTGACAGCCTTGCTGTCTGACAACAGGGATGTTAATGGCTTGTAGTCCGTTTCTAATTCGAACTTCCTGCCAAAAAGATACTGGTACATTTTTTCACCCCATAGACATATGCGAGTGCTTCCTTCTCAACCATCCCATATCCACGTTCTGCTTGAGAGAGCGACATGGAGGTATAAGCCACAGGTTGGAGCATTGCACTGCTGCAACACGCACCCAACCCCATAGGATGATGCATCACATGTCAGAACCAATTTCTTACAGGGCTTGTACAGGGTCAACAACTTATTTGAACAGAGTAGGTTACGCGCCCGATTGAAAGCCCGTTCTTGACAGTTCCCCCAAAACCAATTACAACCCTTATGCAGGAGCACGTGTAGCGGCTCCAACAATGTGCTTAAGTTCGGCAGAAAGTTCCCGAAATAGTTCAAGAGTCCCAGGAATGAACGCAACTCCGATGTGTTGCAGGGCCTGGGCGCTCGTCGAATCTCCTCTGTTTTGGATTCGGTAGGCAGAATCCCGTCTGCAGCAACCCTCCTGCCCAGAAACTCGACTTCGGGAGCCAAAATCACATACTTAGGTTTCATGAGTCGCAGGCCGACCCGGTCCAGTCGGCGTAGCACCTCTTCCAGGTTGTGCAGGTGTTCCTCGGTGTCCCGACCCGTGATGAGGAATACGATCGTTCCAGGAATGGATTTGAGCAGGCTTTCCATGTTTCTTGAAAGATCGCGGCCGCTGATCGAATGCCAAATGGGCACCTGTTGTAAACAAACAGTCCCTTGTGCGTGGTGATTATGGTCAGTAGTTTGGATTCGTCGGCCAGTTCTTGGGTCATGTAGGCTGAAGTGAGGTCCAACTTGGTGAACAGCTTGCCACCTGCCAGCGTGGCAAAAAGATCCTCAGAAGCGGGTATTGGTCTTGTAGGGACACCCAGTTGATATTGGTCTTGTAGTCGCCACAGATCCTGACCGAGCCATCCACTTTGAGGACGTGAACAATGGGGCTCGCCCAGTCGCTGAATTCAATGAGCGAGATGATGCCCTCTCTCAGCAAACGGTCCAATTCACTTTCAATTTTCTCCCGCATCACATACGGCACAGCTCTGGCTTTGTGGTGCACTGGTCTGGGGTCCAGGGTGATGCGAATCACTACTTTGGTACCTTTGAACGTCCCGACGCCAAGTTGGAATAGCGACTCAAATTGCTGTAGGACCTGTGAGCATGAACTTTGCTCCACAGATGACACTGTGTGCACATCCCCCCATTTCCAGTTCATCTCAGCTAACCAGCTCCTCCCCAACAGTGCGGGACCATTGCGGAACAATCCAGAGCGGCAGCCGGTTCACTGATCCACTGTGTGTAACAGCCAACATTGCACTGCCTAGCACTGGAATGATTTCTTTGGTGTGCGTCCGTACTTGAGTCTCAATGCGTTCTAGTTTGGGTCTGCTGGCTTTGAGTAGCCATAGCTTTTCGAATTGTTGAACACTCATGAGTGACTGGCTGGCCCCCGTGTCCAGCTCCATGCGTACCGGGATGCCGTTTAATAGGACCTTCATCATCATAGGCAGCGTTTTGGTATATGAGCTGTGAATGTTTGCTACATGAACCCGCTGAACTTCAGCGTCCATTGATTTGCCCCACGCGTCATCCTGCCTCGCAGACCCCTCTTCTGGTCCATCTACCTCGTAAATTAGCCTGGTGGCAGACTTCCTGCACATTCTAGCTAAATGGCCAGTGAGGTTACAATTTCTGCAGGCGAACTGTTGAAACCTGCAAGTCCTAGCAGTATGTCTGCCCCCACACTTCCAGCATGAACTGAGATTCCCATTGTTGTGAACAAAAGAGCTGTTACCAGGCATTTCTCGCTGATTGTCCCTTTGACTGCTCTTGAGCACCCTGTTAGTGGGTGTCAATGGCCTCATCCCAGAACGCGTTGTCCACTCGGATGGCGTAAATGTCCATTCAGCCTGCCATTGTCTGTGTTGAAAACCTGTTCTGAGGTCTATTGCTGCCTGGGGTGTGTCGAACAGCCCTTGCCTGCCTGCTGGGCTCTGAGTCGCGTTTATGATATTGACCCCCTGATCCATCGCCACGTTGGAGTCAGAGTTGCGCGCGTATATTATCTTAGTTTCCTCCTCCCCCGCCATAAAAGTCTGAGCCAGCAACGCCGCCGCTTCCAAAGTCAAGTCCTTGGTCTCGAATTAACTTTCTGAAAATCCCGGCATGACCGATGCCCTCAATAACGAAATCCCTTAGTATCTCCCCCCTGCAGGCATCTGTGAACTTACAGAGGCTGGCCAAGCGGCGGAGGTCCGCAATGAAGTCCGGTATGCTCGGTCCTTCCCGACGTCAGTGGGTATAAAATCTGTGTTGGGCCATGTGTATGCTGCTCGCCGGTTTGAGGTGCTCACTGATTAGCTTGCTGAGCTCTTCAATGGTTTTGTCCGCCGGCTTCTCAGGTGCTAGCAGGTCTTTCATGAGCGCGTAAGTCTTAGATCCACAGCTGGTCAGTAGATGAGCCCTTCGCTTGTCGGCTGCTGCATCTCCCAGCCAGTCCTTCGTGACAAAGCTCTGCTGAAGCCTCTCAATGAAATTGTCCCAGTCCTCACCAACACAGTACCGTTCCTCTGTACTACCGGTGGCCATTCTCGTGGGTCGTTGATTCACGTTTCTCATCGCCACTGTAAAGTCCTTACACAATACTACAAATCCACACAAGCCATATTCTATGGACAAGGTCACTCTGTGACCTGCACCTTTATTCACAGGACCAAGAAGTGATGATCCTGTGTGGGACCTCCCTTTTTATATACCTGGATGGCCAGATGAAGAGTGTCTCCCACAAGTTCACCCTCTTTGCTCAAGGTGTGCATTTCTCAAGTATATACAGTATTACAGTGTTGTTACATGAAGGTTACATACATGACAGTTATGGTTTCCAAATCCCCACCCCAGAGGCTTTAGCACATAACCTAGGCCTAGTGTTGTATGGAGGCAGAGCCATCAGAACGCTTTCCTTCGGGTTGAAATGCTCTCGGACCAGTGTGCACAAATCATCGTACGATTTCTCCGTGGGTTTCGCTGGAGTGAGCAGATTCTTCATGAGGCCATACGTTGGTGCCCCACAGATGGTGAGGAGGATCGCCCTTTGTTTGGTAGCGCTCTCTTCCCCATCTAGCTCGTTGGCCACGAAGTATTGGTCGAGGCGCTCCACAAAAGTTTCCCAATCATCTCCCTCCGAGAATTTCTCCAGGATGCCCACTGTTCTCTGCATCTTTTGGTTAGCTATCTGTATCTCATCACCAGTTGTAGTGTCTGGAGAAAGAGTCGGACTGAACACTGTGAGCTCAAAGTAAAGTGTGACCTTAGTCTTTTATTGCAGGTCTCCAGAGTGCCTGTCCAACCTGTGAAGCTTCCTTAAATACCTGTGCTCCCAAGGGATTATGGGATGTCTTGGGACTCCAGGGGATGAGCCCTTTGGTGGCTGTACAGAGTAAATACAAGTCCAAATATATAACACTTCCTTTAATTCTATCTGTCCCTGAAAGTGCTAACGCCTACCGCACGTTTGCAAATGATAGTGTGCAAGTTGCAGACTGCATAGTGCAATGCCCTACCTCACCTTCACAAGAGCCCTTGTGTCATTTATGATTGCAGGTGAGACCCTCAGTGTGAGCCAAAGCCAGGACGACAGCATTGAAGGCACTGGCAGCCAAAGCCTGGGAGAGGCCGCTGATGTGACTGTGAGCCAAAGCCATGATGACAGCCTTGAGGTCATTGGGAGCCAAAGCCAGGACGATACCCTATTGATGCCATGTCCAATGAGGGCGATGAAGAGGGGGACACTGCTTGCAGCATCATGTCACTGCTTCCTACACTTGCACACTCCAGCTCAGATACTGGGAGTATGCGGTCCAGAATGTTAGATTTAGCAGAGGGATCTGCACTGGGTGATGCATGTAGGCCTAGCGGGCTGCAGCATGGTGAAGGGCAAAGGCAACCTCATGTGCCATTTCTCCGGGGGACGAGTTTGCAAGCGAGTTCTGCTGTAGCGGACTCAGACAAACCCATCGATGTTGGGCTTATGAAAGAAAGATGGAGGTCATGCATTCTCAGATGTTGGGGGCAATGGCAAGGGTGCGAGAGAGCCTGTTTCAATGGTCAGGAGCGTGGAGGAGTCCGCCTCCCGCATTGTGGACAGATCTGTGCACATCATGGAGCCCATCATTGCCAGTGTACAGACGATGGTGGACTCCCAGAGTGACCGTGTGGATCCAGCTGTGATGCCGCGTCTCGTTAGCGATGTGTAAGCTGCCATTACAGCACAGGCAGAAGGAACTAACGTCTCAGTGCTGCATTGGAGAGGATGGCCCTGGAAGCTCAGAATGCTCTTTGCGATCTGGCCAACAGGCCACGTAGCGTCTTACTGCTGTCATCTCTGGTGGCATTGAGACTCTGTCTGCTCTCCTGCAGTCTCAGCTGGATGCCACGCGAGCTTTGACTGTTGCCATCGCGGCTGGGTCCACCACGGTCCACAGAGGACCTTCCAGTGTCACACCACACCACCGACCTGGGGATGGTTCGGTGCTGCCCCCGGGGAGTGGCGCAGGCTCCTCGGACCAGGATGATGATGTGGTCTCTCAGGATCACAGCAGTCCTGACCCCAGACCTGTCACTCCGCCATTGCCGGCAAGCATGGACTCGCCTGAGCCAAGGCCGACTGAATGCACCGAGGAGGGTGCTGCCCGGTCTACAGCCGGCCCTTCCAGGGCCAGAGCTGATCGAGGGCATCCTAGAAGGACATCTGTAGCTTCTACACCTGAAACACAGCAACCTTCTCAGAGCCTTGATGCAGTCACAGAGGCGACACTGCGGCGTAGTTTGAGAATAGGTTTGCTTAAGAGGGATTATATGGAGATACACAAGGGTGATAAATGATTGTGTATGTTTTTTGCACCTTTATTTCTTGTGTAACAAATCTTTATTTTGTGTTCCCATATCGGTGCAGGTCTCTCATTTCACTGTGGGCAACGGTGTGCGACAGGGCTCATTGGGATGGCCATGGAGATGCAAAGATAAAGGATGAAGTGGGCATGAACTCATCAGAAACGAGCAGTAATGAGATGATTCTGCACGTCCCTTTCAGGGTTTGGATGGAGACGCATCCTGGCCCTCCTCCTGCGCCTCCTCCTCCCCCTCCTCGTGCTTGTTGTGCTCGTGTGCCTCCTCCTCCTTCTGGTCCTCCTCCTCAGGTGGTACTGCTTCCTCGTCCTCCAATGGTTGTGTCCTCATGATTTCCAGGTTGTGAAGCATGCAGCAGACCACCACAAAAGGGAGACCTGCTCAGTCGAGTACTGCAACACATCACCAGGCAACGGAACCTCTGTTTAAGGATTCCTATGGTCTGCTCAATGATGCACCTGGTGGCTGAATGAGAGTCATTGTAAGCTTGCTGTGAAGCAGTCCTGGAGTTGCGAATGGGAGTCAGCAGGCAAGTGCAGAGTGGGTAGCCCTTGTCTCTAAGGAGCCAGCCGCAATCTTGGTTTGTACCAGCAAACACACCGGGCACACCGGTCTGCCGCAGGATGAAAGCATCATGGCTTCTGCCAGGATACCGGGATCACCTGCCATGAGTTTGCGATGGTGGTCGCACACCAGCTGGACATTGAGGGAGTGGAATCCCTTGCGGTTTCTGAACATCTCAGGATTGTTCTGTGGCGCCCTCAATGTGATGTGGGTGCAGTCTATGGCACCCTGAACCCTGGGGAAGCCGCAATTCACACGGATCCGGTCTGCCGCTCCTACTGCTTCTCCCTGCTCATCAGGAAGGAAATGTATTCGCTCTTTCCCTTATAGAGAGCATCTGTCACTTGACAGATGAAATGATGCGTGGTGAACTGAGAAAGGTTCAATATCTCTGCTGTGGCAGCTTGGAAAGATCAGTGGCATAGAAATTGAGTGCTACGGTCACTTTGGTTGTGATGGTCAGAGCTGTCCTCAGTCTTGTTTGAGGCTGGAGGTCTGGCTGCAGGAGATTGCACAGCTCCCTCACAATGTCCTTCTGGAATCGAAGTCTCCGGAGACATTGGCCATCCGTCAGGTCCATGTACAAAAACTGCTGTCTGTAGACCCTTGCACGATGGGGCCTTCCCCCCCCCATGTCTATGCTCGAGACTTCCAATGGCAGCTGCCTCATTACCTTCTCTCTCATGCTCCTGCTGTTCCTCACCCTCTGCAGCCTGCTGCTGGCAAGCATCTGCCTCCTGTGCATCCTGCCTTATCTCAATTTCATCCACTATCTGGGTGCGGGGAGTCAGCGTACCTGACCCTCCTCCTGACGGCAGGTCCTCCCTGGGCTACCTCTCTGGGTTGAGGTCTGTCGCCATCTCCATGGCCTTCTGCATGTTCGGCATCCATGTGTGCTGTGTCCCTGGCCCTCTGTCTCTGGAGCCATTGGAGACAACACTGCCTTACATAGAAACATAGAAACATAGAAAATAAGTGCAGAAGTAGGCCATTCGATCCTTGGAGCCTGCGCCATCATTCAATAAGATCATGGCTGACCATTCACCTCAGTACCCCTTTCCTGCTTTCTCTCCATACCCTTTGATCCCTTTAGCCGTAGGGGCCATATCTAACTCCCTCTTGAATATATCCAATGAACTGGCATCAACAACTCTCTGCGGTAGGGAATTCCACAGGTTAACAACTCTCTGAGTGAAGAAGTTTCTCCTCATCTCGGTCCTCTTGTGTGCCTCTCTGCCGCGCACAATATGCGGGAGGCATTCCACTGCCAGCACTGACCCCATTGCCTCCACAAGCACAACCGCCACAATGAGGCCTCTGTGTTGTACAGATTGAGGACCCTAGTCCACAGGCACTCAATGCCACTCTGAAAAGGGCAACTGACAAACTTGTGAGAAGTCTGAAAAATTCTCCGCAAAGAAAATGGAGATGCACGCAACACGCCTTTAAAGTCCGCTGGCGGTCTTGAGCTAGCTCTGTGTACCAACCCAAAAAACTGTCGGGGTGATTGACAGGCGGCTGGAAGATATTTTGAACTGAATTTACCTTCCTCGGCTGAGCCACTGCGCGCTCTGATGACGTCATCACCGATGCATCTGCAGGAGTGGAGCAGAAGTGGGGGGGAGCAGGGCAGATCTTCAGACCGCAGCAAAAATCTGAGGGCAATGCTGCAAACGTCAGCCAGTCCACCGCAAGTTGGCGGCTAATCTGTGCTGCTCCGTGGCCACCACTTTCAGATGGCCAGAGGCCTTATCGGAAGGCCAAATTTCAGTCCCTAGGTGTTAGCCGTGGCTCAGTGGGTACCACTCTCGTCTTTGGATCAGAAGGTTTGGGGTCAAGCTCCAATCCAGCGACCCGAGCACATGCTCTAGGCTGACCCTGGCCTGTTGCAGTGTTGGAGGTGCCATCTTTCGGATGAAACAGTAAACCGAGGCCCTCTCAGGTGACGAGGCCCTCTCAGGTGGACATGAAAGATCCATGAGATTATTTCAAAAAAGAGCAGGAGAGTTCTCTCCGGTGTCCAAGTCAATATTAATCGCTCAACCAACATCACTAAAACAGATTATCTGATCATTATCTCATTACTGTTTGTGGGACCTTGCTGTGCACAAATTGGTTGCCACGTTTCCTGCATTACACCAGTGGCTAAATTATTTCATTGGCTGTAAAGCACTTTGGGACATCCTGAGGTCGTGAAAGGCGCTATAGAAATACAAGTCTTTCTCTAGATTATCCATTTGCTATCATTTCAATGCTGCCATTAGCCCATTCATTTTAAGCAAGTAATGCAACTGGGAAATCTAGACTTTAGCTCTATCATCAAGATTGGCATTTGCATAGTGACCCACACAAGTGATGTGTACAGACCCCCCCAAAAATCTAAAAGGTTGTGGTGACGGAGGGGAATTAAATATTAAGAAAGTACTTTTTCTTCTCCCTTGCCCACGCTGTCCCGAAGATTCGAGATTCTTTCCGTGAATCTAGCTCACCAATTGCATTGATTGTGACTCAGCACTGTTCTCAACAGTCTGCTACACTTACAGTTAGGATTGCACAAGCCAGTTGGCATGGAAATTAATTCAATACACGAGGCCATTTAGGAGTAATCGATTATTTTAGCTGGTGAAAAAAAACTCTAGAGCTTTCTACTTGATACTCCTGCATCTCTTTGAAAGATCCATTGTATTAGATGTAAAGATCCATCCCCAACACATTTCACTTCCAACAGTGAAAGATCCATTTTGCTACACAATAATTTTAACAAAGAATGTGAATGTTTTTTTTAGCTGTATCTCTTCTTTTATGGAATCTCCCATTAGCAAGAATCAGCAATAAAACATTAATGAGATAATTGTGTCTGTAGCACCTATCGCAGAGTTTTAAACTGCAATGGGTTGCCAAATTGAGGGAGTTTTCGGATAGCCACGGTTAAAGGGTTGTCGTTGCCGACAACAAAAGTTTGCATTTATATAGAGCCTTTAACGTAGTAAAATTCCCCAAGGCTCTTCACAGGAGTGTTATTAACACTGAGTCACATAAAGAGATATTAAGACAGATGACCAAAAGCTTGCTCAAAGAGGTAAGAACATAAGAACATAAGAAATAGGAGCAGGAGTAGGCCAAACAGGCCCTCAAGCCTGCTCAGCCATTCATTAAGATCATGGCTGATCTTCTACCTCAACTCCACCTTCCTGCCCGATCTTGATAGAAATATAGAAACATTGAAAATAGGTGCAGGAGTAGGCCATTCGGCCCTTGATATCCCTTGATTCCCTAAGTGTCCAATAATATCGATCTCAGTCTTGAATATAATTAACAACTGATCATCCACAGCCCTCAGGGATAGAGAAATCAAAAGATTCACAACTCTCTGAGTGAAGAAATTTCTCCTCATCTTAGTCCTAAATGGCTGAGCCTTTATCCTGAGACTATCACCCCTAGATCTAGACTCTACAGCCAGGGGAAAGAGCCTCACAACATCTACCCTGTCAAGCCTCTAAGAATTTTATACATTTCAAAAGAGATCACAGGGCCGAAATTCAGCTCCCAAATAAGGTCTGTTATCATCGGATTGCAGCGACCATGTGGCAGTGTCAAGCAGCCGCCAATTTCTGGTCGAATGGCCACCGCAAGCTAAATTCAACAGGGGTGTTTTTCTGGCGGTCTCCACTTCCGCCCTGTTGCTGCCGAGCGGCCGTGAGAGCGTCATCAGTGCGCGCACTGCCGGGACCACCCACCTCCCTCGAAATTCAGCCCAAAAAATCTTATGCCGCCAAGCGGTGCCCTCGACAACTTTTTCTGTTGGTGCACCTTTCATTCCCTCTGTCAACCCTGGCTGCGCGGTGCCATTAAAGGCAAGGGCCCAATGCCGCGGCCGCCATTTTATTGTTTTTGCCGGCCGACTTCCATGTCGGCCAGACTATTGTGCCCCCTGGTTTGGCCGGACCACCAACAAGCAGCCTGGCAAAAACCCTCCCTGGTGGCCCAGTGGCCAATCTTGAATGATCGGCGATTCTCTCCCCTTTAAAGGAGAGGAGATATGTAGTGACGCTGACGTGCAATGACATCTCCACTATTCCACTGCTGAATGACAGCCACGGAGAATCCTTCCTGCTTCCGCTTCCGCCCTGGTGAATATGGGGAAAGAGTCAGGGTCAACACTGTGAGCTCAAAGTAAAGTGTGACCGTAGTCTTTTATTGCATGTCTCCAGAGTGCCGCTCCAACCTGTGAAGCCTCCTTAAATACCTGTGCTCCCAAGGGATTATGGGATCCCCCCCCAAAGTCAATAGTGTAACTATTTACAATGTGAGTCAATCCGGGGCCCTTCTTGCCCTGGTTGATCGCTTCAGTGTGAAAATTGGTGTTGTTGAATGATTTGTTGGGCCCTCGATGGGCTGCAGTGCAGCTGGCCTTGCTGGGCTGCCTGGTGTGTTGGGTCCTGCTGGGCTGCTGTGGATGATGGGTTCTGCTTCGTGGTCAACCGTGGTGCCAGTTGCCACTGGTGTCTATGTTGGGGGATCAAAAAAGGTAGGGTCCAAGGTGGGTTGCTCAGGGTAGTCCGTGAATCTGAGTTTGATTTGGTCCAAGTGTTTCCGGTGAATGAGTCCATTTGAAAGTTTGACCCGAAACACCCTGCTCCCCTCTTTGGCCACGACAGTGCCGGGAAGCCACTTGGGACCTTGTCCATAATTTAATACAAATACAGGATCATTGACTTCAATCTCACGTGACACATTTGCACTATCATGGTATGCACTTTGTTGAAGCTGCCTGCTCTCTACCTGTTCATGTAGATCAGGGTAAACTAACGAGAACCTTGTCTTAAGTGCTCTTTTCATGAGCAGTTCAGTAGGTAGGATCCCAGTGAGTGAGTGGGATCTCGTGCGGTAGCCAAGCAGGACTCGGAATAGGCGAATCTGCGTGAGCCTTCAGTTACCCTCTTCAAGCCTTGCTTGATGGTTTGCACTATTCTCTCTGCTTGATCATTGGACGCTGGCTTAAACGGGGCAGATGTGACATGTTTGATCCCATTACGGGTCATGAATTCTTTGAACTCAGCACTGGTAAAACATGGTCCGTTGTCGCTCACCAGGACATCGGGTAAGCCATGTGTGGCAAACATGGCCCGCAGGCTTTCAGTGATGGCAGTGGAATTGCTAGCCGACATTATCCCATTATTCAATCCACTTGGAGTACGCGTCTACAACCACAAGGAAAGTTTTACGCAAGAACGGGCCTGCATAGTCGACGTGTACCCTAGACCACGGTTTGGAGGGCCAAGACCATAAACTTAGCGGCGCCTCCCTGGGTACATTGCTTAAATGCGAGCATGTATTACATCTATGAACGCAGGACTCTAAGTCCGCATTGATACCGGGCCACCACACGTGGGATCTGGCTATCGCTTTCATCATTACGATGTCTGGGTGGGTACTGTGGAGGTCATTGATAAAGGTGTCTCTGTCCTTCGTGGGGACCACTACTCGATTGCCCCACAGAAGGCAGTCTGCCTGTATAGGCATTTCATCATTACGCCGCTGGAACGGTTTTATCTCTTCCTGCATTTCCACTGGGACACTGGACCAGCTCCCGTGAAGCACACAGCTTTTGACTAGAGATAATAAGGGGTCCTGGCTTGTCCAGGTTTTGATCAGCCGGGCAGTGACGGATGATTGCTCACTCTCAAATGTTCCATAACCATGGCTAGATCTGTGAGCTGCGTTGTTTCCACCCCCCTGGTGGGCAATGGCAGCCTGCTGACAACATCAGCGCAGTTTTCTGTGCCTGGCCTGTGGCGGATGGCGTAATTGTATGTGGACAATGTGAGCTCCCATCTCTGGATGCGGGCCGATGCGTTGGTATTTATACCTTTACTCTCGGAAAACAGGGGTATAATTGGCTTATGGTCAATTTCCATTTCGAATTTTAGCCTAAACAGGTATTGATACATTTTCTTTATCCCGTAGACACACGCTAACACTTCTTTCTCAATCATGCTGTAGGCTCGCTCGGCCTAGACAGACTCCTGGATGCATAAGCAACCAGATGCAGTTTCCCGAAATCATTAACTTGTTGCAATACACACCCGACGCCATATGATGACGCATCACATGCTGGTACCAAACGCTTACATGGATCATATAACACAAGCAATTTGTTTGAGCATAACAATTTTCTCGCTTTTACACAGGCATTTTCTTGACTTTTGCCCCAAACCCATTCGCCCCCTTTTTGTACTAAGACATGTAGTGGTTCTAGCAGTGTGCTGAGACCCGGTAAGAAGTTATCAAAGTAGTTCAAGAGTCCTGGAAACAACCGCAGCTCCGTCACGTTCTATGGCCTCGGTGCGATCTCGATTGCCTCCATCTTCGCGTTGGTGGGCCTGATGCCGTCCGCCACAATCCTCCTTCCCAGAAACTCCACTTCAGATGCCAGGAAAACACACTTCGAGCGTTTTAACCTGAGCCTCACGCGGTTGAGTCGACTAAGAACCTCCTCCAGGTTCCGACCTGTGATCAAGATGTCGTCCTGGAAGACGATGGTGTGCGGGACCGACTTCAGTAAACTTTCCATGTTTCTCTGGAATATCGCCGCCGCTGATCGGATTCCAAACAGGCATCTGTTATAAACAAAAAGACCTTTGTGTGTGTTGATACAGGTGAGGGCATCAACACACACATGATTCCTCCAGTCCCTGCATAATGTAGACTGAAGTCAGATCCAACTTCGTGAACGTCTTTCCTCCCGCCAGCATTGCAAAGAGGTCGTCGACTTTTGGTAGTGGGTATTGTTCCTGCAGGGAGAAACGATTGATAGTTACTTTGCAATCACCACAGATTCTGATGATGCCATCTCCCTTGAGGACTGGGACAATAGGAGTGGTCCACTCGCTGAACTCGATCGGTGAGATGATGCCCTCTCGTTGCAGCCGGTCTAGCTTGATCTCTACCCTTTCTCTCATCATGTACGGTACTGCTCACGCCTTGTGATGGATGGTTCGTGCTCCCGGAATTAGGTGGATCTTCACTTTTGCTCCTTGGAATTTCCCGATGCCTGGTTCGAACAGCGAAGGAAATTTGTTTAAGACCTGGGCACACGTACTGTCGACAACGGGCGATAGCGCTCGGACGTCGTCCCAGTTCCAGCATATCTTTTCCAGCCAGCTCCTGCCGAGCAGCGTGGGGCCATCGCCCGGTACCATCCAGAGTGGTAGCTTGTGCACCGCTCCATCGTAGGAGACCTTTACTGTAGCACTGTCGATTACAGGAATCAGTTCGTTAGTGTAAGTTCTTAGTCTCGTGTGAACTGAAGTTAAGACGGACCTTGAGTCCTTGTTGCACCACAACCTTTCGAAAGTCTTTTTGCCCATGATGGACTGGCTTACGCCCATGTCCAGCTCCATTGACACTGAAAGTCCATTTAGTTCAACATTCAGCATTATCGGGGGCAGTTCGTGGTGAATGTGTGCACCCCATGTACCTCTGCCTCCTCTATCGGAGGCTCTGGTTCGTAGTGATCCTCCATGGATCTGTCCTCCTCTGCAATGTGGTGGTTTGCAGGTTTAACAGGCTTAGCAGCTCGCCTGCACACTCGTTGGAGGTGTCCCATTGTTCCACAGCCCTTGCAAATGTATCCTTTGAATCGGCATGAATGGAAATGATGATCACCCCCACAGCGCCTTGCATTCATCACCCTTGATGGTGGACTCTGAGACATCTGCAGACGTGTAGCTGCAAGTATGTGTGACCTGTCTTGTACGTTACGATTTGAAAACAACATCACTTTGTTCACATACTTGTAGCAGCACTTGTGTGCTGAGAGATTTGCTTTGTTTTGTCACTGGTGGCAATGAACGCCTGGGCTATCGCTATGGTCTTTCTCAAGGTTGGGGTCTCTACAGTCAAAAGCTTGCGAAGTATGGTTTCGTGGCCAATGCCAAGTAAAAAAAGTCTCTGAGCATGTGCTTAAAATGTCCTTCAAATTCGCAATGTTCTGCAAGGCGTCTTAGCTCGGTGACATAACTCGCCACTTCCTGGCCTTCAGACCTTTTGTAGGTGTAGAACCGATATCTTGCCAGCAGAACACTTTCCTTCGGGTTCAAATGCTCTTGGACCAGTGTGCACAAATCGTCATACGATTTCTCTGTAGGTTTCACTGGAGTGAGCAGATTCTTCATGAGGCCATACGTTGGTGCCCCACAGACGGTGAGGAGACGGTTTGGCAGCGCTCCCTTCCCCATCTAGCTCGTTGGCCACGAAGTATTGGTCGAGCCGCTCCACAAAAGTTTCCCAATCATCTCCCTCCGAAAATTTCTCCAGGATGCCCACTGTTCTCTGCATCTTTGGGCTCGCTATCTGTATCTCGTCGCCAGTTGTTGAGTATGGAGAAAGAGTCAGACAGAACACTGTGAGCTCAAAGTAAAGTGGGACCTTAGTCTTTTATTGCAGGTCCCCAGAGTGGCTCTCCAACCTGTGAAGCCTTCTTAAATACCTGTGCTCCCAAGGGATTATGGGATCCCTTGGGACTCCGGGGAATGAGCCCTCTGGTGGCTGTACAGAGTAAATACAAGTTTACATTTATAACATGCCTCTCACCAGCACTTACCGCCGCACTTCCGCCCCCATTATGACCGACTTCCTGGCCGCATATTAAAAAGGCAAAGTGCTAAATTTCAGGAAAGTGGTGACCTCATCCAAAACGCCGGTAAAAACACTTTGAGAAAGATAGGTGCACCAGGTTTCCGGTGGGGCTGAATTTTGGCCCCCGACAACTCATTCTTCTAAACTCCAGCGAATATAGGCCCATTCTACTCAATCTCTCCTCTGAGGACAACCCTCTCATCCCACGAATCAATGTAGTGAACATTGCAACCCCTCTAATGAAAGTGCATCCTTCCTTAGGTAACGAGACCAAAACTGTATACTGTACTCCAGGTGTGGTCTCACCAAAGCCCTATATAATTGCAGCAGGACTTCCTTACTCTTATACTCCAATCCCCTTGCAATAAAGGCTAACATTCCAGCTGCTTTCCTAATTATTTGCTGAACCTATATGTTACCTTTCAGTGACTCGTCTACATGGATCCACAAATCCCCCTGCAGATCGTCATTTACTAGTCTCTCACCTTTTAAAAAATATTCTGCATTTTAATTCTTCCTACCATGTGGATCATTTCATATTCCCCACATTATAGTCCATTTGTCACATTCTTGTTCACTCACTTAACCTGTTGATATCCCTTTATCGCCTCTTTGCATCCTCCTCACAGCTTATTTTCCTTCCCAGCTTTGTATTATCAGCAAATTTGGATACATTACTCAGTCCCCTCATTCTGACAGGGACACAGCGGAGGAGGAAGTGGCTCGCCGGCACCTCCATGCGTCAGTGACAGGGAGTGAGGAGGCCCAAGGGTGGGAGGCCTCAAGGGAGACAGGAGGTCATTTTAGAGCAAGACAAACCCTCAGCAACCAGTTCCATGGCCCTTAACAACCAGTCCCATGGCCCTTAGCAACCAGTCCCATGGTCTTCAGCAACCAGGCCCATGGCTCGTAGCAACCCCAGTCCCATGGCCCTTAGCAACCAGTCGCCAAGCCCTTAGCAACCAGTCCCTTGGCCCTTAGTAACTAGTCCCTTCCCCTGGCCATTAGCAACCAGGCCCATGGCCCTTAGTGGCTTAGTGGGTAGCACTCTCACCTTTGAGTAAAAAGATTGTGGCTTCAAGTTCCACTCCAAAGATTAGAGCACAAAACCTGGGCAAACACTCCAGGGAACACACTGAGGAAATGCTGCACTGTTGGAGGTGCCATCTTTTGGATGAGATATTGAACCGAAGCCCCCGTCTGCTCTCTCAGGCGGACATAAAAGATTCCATGGCACTATTTTGAAGAAAAGTACGGTAGTTCTCCCCAGTGTCCTGGCCAATATTTATCCCTCAATCAACATCGCATCAATCCTACATTACAACAGTGACTGCACTTCAAAAAATACTTCATTGGCTGTAAAGTGCTTTGGGACGTCTGGTAGTCATGAAAGGTGCTGTATAAATGCAAGTCCTTCTTTCCTTTTGCATTGATCTTTATCTATCATTAGTTTGTGAAACTATGGGAACCACTGAAAAATGATCAGTTTAACTTCATTGATTATGGAACTCATGTTTGCAAATCACAAGGAAGGTTGAACAGCACTTTGAGAACATCGAGGGACTAATCTACAGAAATGAAATGAAAGGCATCTCTGCTGCCCTTCCTCCCCAACCAGAAAGCATTACTGCTGTTAGCAATCATTAGAACTGGCCTGATGTGCATCACCAGTCCCTCGGTGATTGCAGCAATTATGACACTGCTCTTCTCCTACATGCACAGATACAGAAAGCTAACACTCTTCCATTAGATCCCACCAATACATGTCAATAAACCATTACGGGTGAAAGAAATTTCCACTGCTAAGTGCGAAACTTTGACACCACAACATTATTTCTGATTAATAGTTTTCAGTTGGGTATTACTAATAACCGACTGTTATACCTGAAATAGCCCATTGCTATACTTGTAATCAGACATTGTTATAAGAACATAAAAACATAAGAAATAGGAACAGGAGTAGGCCATACAGCCCCTCGAACCTGCTCCGCCATTCAATAAGATCATGGCTGATCTGATCATGGACTCAGCTCCACTTCCCCGCCTGCTCCCCATAACCCCTTATCCCCTTATCATTTAAGAAACTGTCTATTTCTCTCTTAACTTCATTCAATGTCCCAGCTTCCACAGCTCTCCGAGGCAGCAAATTCCACGGATTTATAACCCTCTGAGACAAGAAATTTCTCCTCATCTCTGTTTTAAATGGGCGGCCCCTTATTCTCAGATCATGCCCCCTAGTTCTAGTATCCCCTATCAGTGGAAACATCCTCTCTGTATCCACCTTGTCAAGCCCCCTCATAATCTTATACGTTTCGATAAGATCACCTCTCATTCTTCCAAATTTCAATGAGTAGAGGCCCAACCTACTCAACCTTTCCTCATAAGTCAACACCCTCATCCCCGGAATCAGCCTAGTGAACCTTCTCTGAACTGCCTCCAAAGCAATTATATCCTTTCATAAATATGGAAACCAAAACTGCACGCAGTATTCCAGGTGTGGCCTCAGCAATACCTTATATAACTGTAGCAAGACTTCCTTGCTTTTATACTCCATCCCCTTTGCAATAAAGGCCAAGATACCATTGGCCTTCCTGATCACTTGCTGTACCTGCATACTATCCTTTTGTGTTTCATGCACAAGTACCCCCAGGTCCCAATGTACTGCAGCACTTTGCAATCTTTCTCCATTTAAATAATAACTTGCTCTTCGATTTTTTCTGCCAAAGTGCATGACCTCACACTTTCCAACATTATGCCTCTAATAACACACCATCGTGTGTCGAACAAAACATTGTTCTATCGCTGTCATGGTTCAGGATTTCTGATTATTTTCTTCTTCGCCAAAGGATTTTGGGATTATGTTGTGTTTAAGTGAATTCATAACAACATTCAAACATATAAACAAAGGATAGGTCTCTGGAGTCTTTCCTGTCCTGAGATGGTACAACTTCCATATACTGCCACTCCCCCAAAACTGCCTCCCCCAAATGCAGCCATGTAATTTCCTTGGAGTGGCAAAAAGATACATACAGGTTTATCTCTAATAATGGGAGAGGTACATATGAGAGCGCACTTTACAGCCATTTTTCGCTTGCATCTGCAGTAACGTGTTGGAGTTTCAACTGAAGATTTGGAGCAAGCACATCCTGGCTGTTCTACAAATTCAGACTGCCTGATAACTTACCAATGCTGTCTCCCCTACAGTGAAAGCTCTATCCAAAACGACACCCTGCTGCCCATATCCTAACTCGTACTGAGTCCTGTTCTCCCATCACCCCAGTGCTTGCTGACCTACATTAGCTCCCTGTCTAGCCTCATCCCTGAATTCAAATCCTTCCATTGCCTCGCCCCTCCCTATCTCTGTAGACTCCTTCAGCCCTACAACCCTCTGAGATCTCTACACTCCCCCAATTTTGGTCTCTTGTGCATTCCCAATTTCCCTCAGCCACGATTGGTGGCCGTGCCTTCAGCTGCCTAGGCCCTAAGATCCAGAATACCCTCCCTAAACCTCTTAGCTTCTCCACCATTCTCTCGTCCTTTAAGGCTTAAATCCTATGGGAGAGAGAAAACAGGCAACAATAGGCCAATTGGCCTGACATCAGTAGTAGGGGAAATGCTAGAATCTATCATCAGGGACATGGTAACAGGGCACTGAGAAAAGCATAATATGATTAGGCAGAGCCAACACGGTTTTATGAAAGGGAAATCATGTTTAACAAATCTATTAGAGTTTTTTGAGTGTGTAATTAGCAAGATAGATAAGGAGGAACCAGTAGATATAATATTTTGGATTTTCAAAAGGCATTTAGAAACATAGAAACATAGAAAATAGGTGCAGGAGTAGGCCATTCAGCCCTTCGAGCCTGCACCACCATTCAATGCGTTCATGGCTCAACATGCAACTTCAGTACCCCATTCCTGCTTTCTCGCCATACCCCTTGATCCCCCTAGTAGTAAGGACTACATCTAACTCCTTTTTGAATATAATTAGTGAATTGGCCTCAACAACTTTCTGTGGTAGAGAATTCCACAGGTTCACCACTCTCTGGGTGAAGAAGTTTCTCCTCATCTCGGTCCTAAATGGCGTACCCCTTATCCTTAGACTGTGACCCCTGGTTCTGGACTTGCCCAACATTGGGAACATTCTTCCTGCATCTAACCTGTCTAAACCCGTCAGATTTTAAAACGTTTCTATGAGATCCCCTCTCATTCTTCTGAACTCCAGTGAATACAAGCCCAGTTGATCCAGTCTTTCTTGATATGTCAGTCCCGCCATCCCGGGAATCAGTCTGGTGAACCTTCGCTGCACTCCCTCAATAGCAAGAATGTCCTTCCTCAAGTTAGGAGACCAAAACTGTACACAATACTCCAGGAGTGGCCTCACCAAGGCCCTGTACAACTGTAACAACACCTCCCTGCCCCTGTACTCAAATCCCCTCGCTATGAAGGCCAACATGCCATTTGCTTTCTTAACCGCCTGCTGTACCTGCATGCCAACCTTCAATGACTGATGTACCATGTCCACTTTCCTGCCTGCTCCCCATAACCTCTTATTCCCTTATCGGTTAAGAAACTGTCTACCTCTGTCTTAAATTTATTCAATGTCCTGGCTTCCACAGCTCTCTGAGGCAGCAAATTCCATAGATTTACAACTCTCTGAGAAAATAAATTTCTCCTCACCTCAGTTTTAAATGGGCGGTCTCTTATTCTAAGATTAGAATTATTACACAAGATTAGGGCTCATAGGATTGGGGTAATATATTAGCATTAATCGCAGATTGGTTAATGGGTAGAAAACAGAGAGTAGAAATAAATGGGTCTGTTTGAGGTTGGTGGGTTGTAACTAGTGCCGCAAGGATCGATGCTTGGATCCCAGCTATTTACAATCTATATCAATGACTTAGATGAGAAAGAAAGAAAGACTTGCATTTATATAGCACTTTTCATGACCTCAGAATGTCCCAAATTGCTTTACAGCCAATTAAATATTTTTTGAAGTGTAGTCACAATTGTAATGTAGGAAACATGACAACCAATTTTCACACAGCAAGCTCCCACAACATGATAATGACCAGATAATCTGTTTTAGTGATGGTGATTGAGGGATAAATATTGTCCCTGCGTCCATGAAATAGTGCCATGGGATCTTTTGCATCCATCTGAGAGAGCAGACAAGGCCTCGGTTTAACGTCTCATCCGAAAGACAGAACCTCGGACAGTGCAGCACTCCCTCAGTACTGCCCTGGAGATCCAGGAGCTAATAAGTTGCAAGCGCAAGGTATTTATGAACTGGAAACAGCAACACAATTGAACAAGAAAGCAGCTCTACAGATGCCTGAAGGCTGACCTCCAAAAAAAAACTCGTGACCTGAAGAACAGATAATAAGTGGAGAAAGCACAGGAGATCCAGCAACGAGACGACAACCATGACGTGCGTGGATTCTTTAGCGCAGTCAAGACCACCTACAGCCCAAGCACCCAAGACCCTGCCCCACTGCTGGCCAATAGCGGAGAAGTACTCATCAAGGACAGAGAGGCAGTTTGTGCCCGCTGGAAGGAGCACTTCGAAGATCTCCTTAACTGAGACACTGTCTTCGACGTGTGTATCCTCGACTCCATCCCGCAGCATGCTACCCGCCACCATCTCAGCATAACCCCAGCCTGGCATGAGATAGAAAAGGCCATCCAACAACTGAAGGACAACAAGGCCTCAGGAGCAGATGGAATTCCCGCCGAAGCACTAAACCATTGCGGAGAAGCACTATTGGTGCGAATACATGATCTAATTTCTCTTATCTGGAAGGAGGAGAGCATGCCAGGGGATCTCAGAGATGCCATAATCATGACCATCTTCAAGAAAGGCGACAAGTCCGATTGCGATCATTACAAAGGAGATTCCCTGCTGTCAGCCACAGGGAAAGTCATCGTAAGAATCCTCCTCAATCGCCTTCTCCCTGTGGCTGAAGAGCTCCTCCCAGAGTCGCAATGTGGATTCCGTCCACAAAGGGGTACAACGGACATGATTTTCACCGCACAGCAAATCCAAGAGAAATGCAGGGAACAGCACCAACCACTGTACATGGCCTTCTTTGACCTCACAAAGGCCTTCGACAATGCCAACCTTGCTTGTACTGAGGGAGTGCTGCACTCTTGGAGGTGCCGACTTTCGAATGAGACATTAAACAGAGGCCCTCTCTACCCCCTCAGGGAGACATAAAAAATCCTGTCACACTATTCGAAGAAAAGCACGGGGGTTCTCCCCGGTGTCTAGCCCAATATTTTTCCCTCAACCAATATCACTAATACAGATTATCTGATCATTATCACAGTGCTATGTTTCCTACTATACTACATTTTTTTAAAGTACTTCACTGGCTGTAAAGCGGGGCGTTGAGGAGGCGGTGCGGCAGTCGAGGAGGACTACAAAAGGCCCAACAGGTGGGGAGCAGACAGCAGGAGGTCGAGGAGGTGGCGAGGCAGTCAAGGAAGCCTATAAAAGGCCCAACAGGCGGGGAGCAGCCAGCGGGACATCGAGGAGCCGGCACGATGAGTCGGGAGGCCTATAAAAGGCCCAACAGGCGGAGAGCAGCCAGCCGGAGATTGCAGCAGGCCAGCTGGTACAGCTGCAGCAGGGAGAGAAGGCAAAAAAGAAGTAGAAAGAAATCGAAGGGTGACATCACAGCCAAAGGGGTAATTGATTGGCTGGTGATTGGTGAGTAGTTTTTCTTTTTCTTTTCCTTTATCAGTAGGTAACGTTTATCATTGTTATTGCCAAATTAAGTTAATCTAGTGGTTAAGTCATGGCAGGAGAGCTCGGACACGTGTCATGCTCCTCCTATGCTATGTGGGAACTCAGGGACGCTTCCAGTGACCCTAATGACTACATGTGCGGGAAGTGTATCCTGCTGCAGCTCCTGACAGACCGCATTGCGGCACTGGAGCTGCGGATGGATTCACTCTGGAGCATCTGCGATGCTGAGGGTGCTGTAATAGCACGTTTAGTGAGTTGGGCATACCGCAGGTAAAGCTTAGACAGATAGGGAATGGGTGACCAGCACGAAGCGTAGTGGAAGGAAGGTAGTGCAGGGATCCCCACTGGCCATCCCCCTCCAAAATAGATACATCATTTTGTGTATTGTTGGTGGGGGATGACTCATCAGGGAAAGGCTGCAGCAGCCAAGTTCATGGCACCGTGGGTGGCTCTGCTGCACAGGAGGGCAGGAAAAAGAGTGGGAGAGCTATAGTGGTAGGGGATTCTATTGTAAGGGGAATAGACAGACATTTCTGCGGCCGCAATCGAGACTCCAGGATGGTATGTTGCCTCCCTGGTGTAAGGGTCAAGGATGTCTCAGAGCAGCTGCAGGACATTTTGGAGGGGGAGGGTGAACAGCCAGTTGTCGTGGTGCATATAGGTACCAAAGATATAGGTAAAAAATGGGATGAGGTCCTACAAGCTGAATTTAGGGAGCTAGGAGTTAAATTAAAAAGTAGGACCTCAAAGGTAGAAATCTCAGGATTGCTACCAGTGCCGCGTGCTAGTCCGAATAGGAAGTGCAGGATAGCTAAGATGAATACATGGCTTGAGGAGTGGTGCAGAAGGGAGGGATTCAAATTCCTGGGGCATTGGAACTGGTTCTGGGGGAGGTGGGACCAGTACAAATTGGGCGGTCTGCACCTGGGCAGGACCGGAAGCAATGTCCTAGGGGAAGTGTCTGCTAGTGCTGTTGGGGAGGGTTTAAACTAATATGGCGGGGGATGGGAACCTATGCAGGGAGACAGAGGGAAGTAGAATGGGGGCAAAAGCAAAAGATAGAAAGAAGAAAAGTAAAAGTGGAGGGCAGAGAAACCCAAAGCCAAAATCAAAAAAGGCCCACATTACAGCAAAATTCTAAAGAGGCAAAGTGTGTTAAAAAGACAAGCTTGAAGGCTCTGTGCCTCAATGCGAGGAGTATTCGTTATAAGGTGGACGAATTAACTGCGCAGGCAGCTATTAACAAATATAATATAAATGGGATTATGGAGACATGGTTCCAGGGTGACCAAGGCTGGGAACTCAACATCCAGGGGTATGCAACATTCAGGAAGGATAGACAGAAAGGAAAAGGAGGTGGGGTAGCGTTGCTGGTTAAAGAGGAAATTAACGCAATAGTAAGGAAGGACATTAGCCTGGATGATGTGGAATCTGTATGGGTGGAGCTGCGGAAGACCAAAAGGCAGAAAACGCAAGTGGGAGTTTTGTACAGACCATCAAACAGTCGTAGTGAGGTTGGGGACAGCATCAAACAAGAAATTAGGGATCCGTCTAATAAAGGTACAGCAGTAATCATGGGCAACTTTAATCTACATATAGATTGGGCTAACCAAGCTGGTAGCAATATCGTGGAGGAGGATTTTCTGGAGTGTTGAGGGATGATTTTCTGGACCAATATGTCGAGGAACCAACTAGAGGGCTGTCCATCCTAGACTGGGTAATGTGTATTGAGAAAGGACTTATTAGCAATCTTGTTGTGCGAGGCCCCTTGGGGAAGAGTGACCATAATATGGTAGAATTCTTCATTAAGTTGGAGAGTGACACAGTTAATTCAGAGACTAGGGTCTTGAACTTAAGGAACTTAACTTCGATGGTATGAGATGTGACTTGGCTAGAATAGACTGGCGAATGATACTTAAAGGGTTGATGGTGGATAGGCAATGGCAAACATTTAAAGATCACATGGATGAACTTCAGCAATCTGGACTAAAAATAAAATGGGGAAGCTGGCTCAACCGTGGCTGACAAGGGAAATTAAGGATAGTGTTAAATCCAAGGAAGAGGCATTTAAATTGGCCAGAAAAAGCAGCAAAACTGAGGACTGGGAGAAATTTAGAATTCAGCAGAGGAGGACAAAGGGTTTAATTAGGAAGGGGAAAATAGAGTATGAGAGTAAGCTTGCAGGGAACATAAAAACTGACTGCAAAAGCTTCTATAGATATGTGAAGAGAAAAAGATTAGTGAAGACAAATGTAGGTCCCTTGCAGTCAGATTCAGGTGAATTTATAATGGGAAACAAAGAAATGGCAGACCAGTTGAACAAATACTTTGGTTCTGTCTTCACGAAGGAAGACACAAATACCCTTCTGGAAATAATAGGGGACTGAGGGTATAGTGAGAAGGAGGAACTGAAGGATATCCTTATTAGGCGGGAAATTGTGTTAGGGAAATTGATGGAATTGAAGGCCAATAAATCCCCGAGGCCTGGTAGTCTGCATCCCAGAGTACTTAAGAAAGTGGCCCTAGAAATAGTGGATGCATTGGTGATCATTTTCCAACAGTCTATCGACTCTGGATCAGTTCCTATGGACTGGAGGGTAGCTATTGTAACACGACTTTTTTTAAAAGAAGGGAGCGAGAAAACGGGGAATTATAGACTGGTTAGCCTGACATCGGTAGTGGGGAAAATGTTGGAATCAATTATTAAAGATGAAATAGCAGCACATTCGGTCCAAATCAGCATGGATTTGGAAAGGGAAATCGTGCATGACAAAACTTCTAGAATTTTTTGAGGATGCAACGAATAGAGTGGACAAGGGAGAACCAGTGGATGTGGTGTATTTGGACTTTCAAAAGGCTTTTGACAAGGTCCCACACAAGAGATTGGTGTGCAAAATTAAAGCACATGGTATTGGGGGTAATGTACTGACGTGGATCGAGAACTGGTTGGCAGACAGAAAGCAGAGAGTCGGGATAAACGGGTCCTTTTCAGAACGGCAGGCAGTGACTAGTGGGGTGCTGCAGGGCTCAGTGCTGGGACCCCAGCTATTTACAATATCCATGAATGATTTAGATGAAGGAATTGAGTGTAATATCTCCAAGTTTTTAGATGACACTAAGCTGGGTGGCAGTGTGAACTGTGAGGAGTATGCTAAGAGGCTGCAGGGTGATTTGGACAGATTAGGTGAGTGGGCAAATGCATGGCAGATGCAGTATAATGTGGATAAATGTGAGGTTATCCACTTTGGGGGCAAAATCATGAAGGCAGAATATTATCCGAATGGCAGCAGATTAGGAGATGGGGAGGTGCAATGTGACCTGGGTGTCATGTACATCAGTCATTGAAAGTTAGTATGCAGATACAGCAGGCGGTGAAGAAGGCAAATGGTATGTTGGCCTTCATAGCTAGGGGATTTGAGTATAGGAGCAGCCTAGTCTTACTGCAGTTGTATAGGGCCTTGGTGAGGCCTCACCTGGAATATTGTGTTCAGTTTTGTTTTCCTAATCTGAGGAAGGAAGTTCTTGCAATTGAGGGAGTGCAGCGAAGGTTCATCAGACTGATTCCCGGGATAGCAGGGCTGGATCGGCTGGGACTGTATTCATTGGAGTTTAGAAGGATGAGAGGGGATCTCATAGAAATGTATAAGATTCTGACGGGACTGGACAAGTTAGATGCAGGAAGAATGGTCCCGATGTTGGGGAAGTCCAGAACCAGGGGACACAGTCTTAGGATAAGGGCTGCGCCATTTAGGACTGAGATGAGGAGAAACTTCTTCACTCAGAGAGTTGTTAACCTGTGGAATTCCCTGCCGCAGAGAGTTGTTGATGCCAGTTCATTGGATATATTGAAGAGGGAGTTAGATATGGCCCTTACAGCTAAAGGGATCAAGGAGTATGGAGAGAAAGCGGGAAATGGGTACTGAGGCGAATGATCAGCCATGATCATATTGAATGGTGGTGCAGGCTCAAATGGCTGAATGGCCTACTCCTGCACCTATTTTCTATGTTTCTATGTTTCTATGTTGAGACATCCTGCGTTTGTGAATGGTGCTGTATAAATGCAAGTTTCTTTTATGTTCTATCAGTGTAAAAGTGTTTTATGTACGGAGTTCCATCTCACGGGCATTTGATTTAGAATAAGTGTGATGGATTAATGGGCAGGTGATGTCGCAGGCCTCAAACCAGGCATATTGTCCTCTGTTCCAAAGTGACGATAGGGCATTCCCATTAAGCACATGACTGAGCAGGACAGCTGAGTCGCAAAATCTCTCCCTTTAATTCAAGGTGATTTTTTCTAATACGCAGATCATGAATGATAACACATTTGGAATGCCTTGTACGCTTTTGGACACCCTGCCTTTCATTAGTTGATCGATGTGCTGCAGAGGGTTCAGGAAAGGCTGATTAGAATGGTACAAGCATAAGATTGACTGACAGAATTAACTTATTTTCATTGGAAAATTAAGAGGCATCATTCAAGCTTTGAAACTACTGAAAGAAATGGACAATGTAGATACACAAAGGTTACTTAACTTGTTGTGCAAAGGCAAATCTAGCAGATGACTAGAGGACAAATAACCCGCAAGCACAACTTGATAATTTTTTCAAGGAATTCTTTTCCCATAGGCCAGCCGTAGCTCAGTGGGTAGCACTCTCATCTCCAAGTTAAAAGATTTTGGGTACTTCAAGTCGCACACCAAAGACTTGCGCACAAAATCTAGGTTGACAGTCATAGAAACATAGAAAACATAGAAAATAGGTGCAGGAGTAGGCCATTCGGCCCTTCGAGCCTGCACCATCATTCAATATGATCATGGCTGATCCTTCACCTCAGTACCCCTTTCCTGCTTTTTCTCCGTGATCCCTTTAGCTGTAAGGGCCATATCTAACTCGCTCTTGAATATATCCAATGAACTGGCATCAACAACGCTCTGCGGCAGGGAATTCCACAGGTTAACAACTCTCTGAATGAAGAAGTTTCTCCTCATCTAAGTCCTAAATGACTTACCCCTTATCCTTTGACTGTGTCCCCTGGTTCTGGACTTCCGCAACATTGGAAACATTCTTCCTGCATCTAACCTGTCCAGTTCCGTCACAATTTTATATGTTTCTATGAGATCCCCTCCCATCCTTCTAAACTCCAGTGAATACAGGCCCAGTCAATCCAGTCTCTCCTCATATGTCAACCCAGCCATCCCGGGAATCAGTCTGGTGAACCTTCGCTGCACTCCCTCAATAGCAAGAACATCCTTCCTCAGATTAGGAGAGCAAAACTGAACACAATATTCCAGGTGAGGCCTCACCAAGGCCCTGTACAACTGCAGTAAGGCCTCCCTGCTCCGATACCCAAATTCTCTGACTATGAAGGCCAATATACCATTTGCCTTCTTCACCACCTGCTGTACCTGCATGCCAACTTTCAATGACTGATGTACCTTGACACCCAGGTCTCGTTGCACCTCCCCTTTTCCTAATTTGCCGCCATTCAGATAATATTCTGCCTTCGTGTTTTTGCCCCCAAAGTGGATAACCTCACATTTATTTACATTATACTGCATCTGCCATGCATTTACCCACTCACCTAGTCTATCTGAATCACATTGCAGCCTCTTAGTGTACTCCTCACAGCTCACACCGCCACCCAGTTTAGTGTCATCTGCAACTTGGAGATACTACACTCAATTCCTTAATCTAAATCATGATTGTATTTTGTAAATAGCTGGGGTCCCAGCACTGAGCCCTGCAGCACCCCACTAGTTACTGCCTGCCATTCTGAAAAGTACCCGTTTATCCCAACTCTCTGCTTCCTGTCTGTCAACCAGTTCTCTATCCACGTCAGTACATCTGTCTGTCAACCAGTTCTCTATCCACGTCAGTACATTACCTCCAATACCTTATGCTTTAATTTTGCACACCAATCTCTTGTGTGGGACCTTGTCAAAGCCTTTTGAAAGTCTAAATACACCACATCCACTGGTTCTCTCTTGTCCACTCTACTAGTTACATCCTCAAAAAATTCCAGAATATTTGTCAAGCATGATTTCCCTTTCATAAATCCATGCTGACTTGGACCGATCCTGTCACTCATTTCCAAATGTGCTGCTATTTCATCTTTAATAATTGATTCCAACATTTTCCCCACTACTGATATCAGGCTAACTGGTCTATAATTCTCTGTTTTCTCTCTCCCTCCTTTTTTAAAAAGTGGTGTTACATTAGCTACCCTCCAGTCCATAGGGACTGATCCAGAGTCGATAGACTGTTGGAAAATAATCACTAATGCATCCACTATTTCTAGGGCCACTTCCTTAAGTACTCTAGGATGCAGACTATCAGGCCCCGGGGAATTATCGGCCTTCAATTCCATCAATTTTCCACACAATTTCCCGCCTGATAAGGATATCCTTCAGTTCCTCCTTCTCATTACACCCTCGGTCCCCTAGTACTTCCGGAAGGTTATTTGTGTCTTCCTTCGTGAAGTCAGAACCAAAGTATTTGTTCAACTGGTCTGCCATTTCTTTGTTCCCCAGCACAGTACTGAGGGAGCACTGCACTGACCGAGATGCCGTCTTTTGGATGGGATGTTAAACTGAGGCCTCGTCTGCCCTCTCAGATTATCTGGTTATTGCCACATTGCTGTTTATGGGAACTTGCTGTGCTCAAAGTGGGTGCCAAAGTTCCTACATTGCAACAGTGACTACACTTTAAAAGTACTTCAGTGTCTATAAAGCATTTTGGGGCGTGAATTACGCCATGAAGGGCGCTATATAAATGCAAGTTCTATCTTTACTCCAGTGAACATTGGCTCTTCAAAAACAGTTCAGCAGTGCTCATAGTGGTGCTCCCGGTAGGTAGCCTTCACAATAAATTCATCATCATCATAGGCGGTCCCTCGAAACGAAGATGACTTGCTTCCACGCCAAATTATGTTGATATTGAAACACTGATTCGCAATTGAAGGACATGGCTTTGTTCATGTGCTTATGAATGCACAGTCCCAGAAACATTTGGGCAATAAATTGTTAAAACTGAGCTTTGCTCAGAGCCAAGTTAGTGTTAATGGTGCTGTGATGCTAAGCCAGTGCTTGACTGGGAATCCAGTTGATTCTGAGGACCTTAATCTCAATTTCTGATTACAAGAAGCAAAATCAAAACTTAGCACAGCCTCACCAAATATTATTAATTAAAGAGAATGCAAAAAAAAAATACGCGGCGAGTTATTAATCGCAGGCTGAAGACTAGACAGATTACGAAAGTTGGGGGATTATAACAAGGGCACAGCCATCTCTCATCCATCAGGCGTGGAGTGACAGCACAGTATCGTTCGATGCTGACGCGGGAGGCTGATGAGACAGGCAAAGGCTCCTGGGAATATCCCTGAGTGGCAGACAGTGCTGAAGCTGCAGCAGGCAGCTGTGGTGTTGCTATGCAGCACACGGCCTGAGGGGCACTCAGGCTTTCCAGAGAACCTCTCCTCTCTGCTGACACCAGCAGTCTGGGGCACGGGCTGTCGAGACAGGCTCTGACAGTAATGCCTCTGCTGACAGATGATTTATTAACACTTTATATTCACAGCACAAGTGCAGGGACAGGCTTGGTCGTTCTTCAATGTCCATGACAATTCAAAGGAGGATGGAAAGAAATTTTGTCAGTAAGCCGACACAAAAAATAGCTTAGCTCTCGATGCCCCCCTTGTGACTAATTACACTGCTCTCCGTGCCTGTTACTAGATTAATAATTGACTGCTTTTTTTTATTAATTTACTAAATATTTTCACTTCCAATTGGTAACTATTACTTTTGAGAATGAGCCTATTAAAGAGGAATTCTCAGCATCAGGACTCATTTTAAAGGGGCAGTCTCAACATGGAGATCCATTTTAAAGGTGATATCTCCCCATTGGGAACTATTTTAAAAAGAAAGCCTCTACCATCAGGACCAACGTGAAGTAGAAACTCTCAGTGGCCAAACCCGTTTGAAGGAAAATCTTCCCATCAGGACCTATTTTAAAGAGGCAGTGTTGGCATTAAACTGTTACAAAGAATTCCAAGTACCTTTTTAATATCCTCTTGGTTTATCCATCTATTGCTACTGTGTTTTGTAGCAGCTTTGTTTTAAAGCTGATGGCACAATGAATGGAAGATGTTTCCAAACCAGATGTTGGAACAGATCTCAATTAACCTCGGCAGAGATAAAGTCATTAACCTGGAGGGTGATTTAGCAATTGTTATTTTAACAGTATGTGTGTTAAATTTATTCCCTTGTGTTGTTGATGCCTTTAAGCAAGTTCTCCTCCCTCCAATCATAACCCATGGCACTGTTTTATACAGAAAAACAAATGCGTGCATATATTTTGCAAGTGACGGTATATTTTTGTAACATGGGCCTAGACTTTCTGTTACTTTTGCATGAATACCGCCCACTTAACGTCCATTTTAACGCTGAAATGAGGTATAATGCCCATATATCGCCCGTTTAGCCACAAAATGGAAATTAACGACTATTACTCGATCACTTATCGCCGAGCGTTACTTTCAGCATAAACTTAACGGCAATAAAAAATAATACCACCCGCCCACCATTTTTGGGCAGAAAGATCAAAATGGGCAAAACCAACGCCCATAATATCACCCAGCGTTACTTTCGCCATGTAATTAACGCTGAGGTTTAATAATACCGCCCGCCCATCTTTTTTTGTCGTAAAGATCACATTTGCCGAAACTACTGCCCAGAAAATCGTCCAGCATTACTTTCAGCACCTCGCACAAATCTCGCTGATAATATCGCTCGCCGAAAAAAACTCTGTGAAAAAGTTGCTCTCACCTGAACTCATCACAGCAATATGGACGCCATATTCTAAGTCACAGGTCACTTCATTTAAAAGGCTGCATCAACTTCAGGAGAGTTTGGATGTACTCTGGAGTTCTTTTAAGGTGATGTGAACATCTGAACAAACATCTTATCTGTCATGAGTGTACATGCTGTTTGTAGCCACCAGATGGTGTCATTGTTGGAGGCCACTGGTGCTGCTCTGGTATAAAAGGCCAGCCATTTTGTGAGTCAGGCACTTTGGGCCGTAATAAAGCAGAAACAAGGGTTTACCTTGTTCAGCTCAACAGTACTCAGTTTGTACCTTTATTGCATACATAACATTTGGGGACGAGAATACAAGAACTTTCGTTTGCAAAATGAGCATAATTGGATTTTTAGAGCCGTTTGTGAGCCATTTGAACCAGTACTTCGTGGCCAACAAAATGAAGGGGGTCGACGATGTAGATCAGCGCCAGGCCGTGTTCCTCACTGTGTGTGGTTCAAAGATCTATAGTCTGATCCAACAAAGAAAACATACAAGGAGTTGCATACATTGGTACGGGAGCACCTCAAGCCAGACGACGGCATCATCATCTCAAGATACGGGTTTTATACACACGTTCGATCGGAGGGCCAGAACGCGGCGGAATTCATTGCTGACCTGAGACATTCAGCGGGACCGTGCAAGTTCGGGACGGTGTTGGAAGACATGCTGTGGGACTTCTTTGTTATCGGTATCAACCACGAGGTGATCCTGCGCAAACTTCTGGCAGTGGAGGAGTTGGATTTAAAAAGGGCCATCCAGATCGCCCAATCATGTATGACGACGGACAGGAGTTTAAAGCAAATATCGATGAAGAACCAAACTTCGGCAAGTACTGTAAATGCGATTAATTCGGCGTTCGGCAGACCTGCACATGGCAAAGCCTATCCGGCTGCGTTCGCGAAACCTGTGGCTGCCCAAAGTCCACCAGCGGGAATGTATCCGACTTCTCCGTGTTGGCATTGTGGGGGAAATCATTGGCACCAGCAGTGCTGATTTAAGCAATATAGTTGCAAAGGCTGTCTGAGAGCGGGGCATCTCCAGCGCAAGTGTCCGCAGATGAGCAAGTGTGCTGCGACACACCACGTGGAGGATGAGAGTCAGACTAGCGCGGATCCGGATACGCAATCTGAAATGCCAGAGGAGGAAGTGTATGGTCTGTACTCTTTCATAACCAAAAGTAAACCCATTTTGATTAATGTGACATTTAACGGGATACATGTATCGATGGAACTGGGCACAGGGGCAAGTCAATCGATCATAAACGAGAGGGCATTTAATAAGCGGTGGGTTACTAAGACTGTGAGGCCCAGGCTGAGCTCTGTTAACGCCAAGCTGCGCACTACACCAAAAAACTGATAAAGGTGATTGGCCATGCACAAATTAATGTATCATATAATGGTGCGGTTACCGTTGTGGATTGTTCCAGGCAATGGCCCAACGCTGCTCGGCAGGAGCTGGTTGGAGAAAATCAGATGTGACTGGAATGACATAAAGGAATTGTCGTCGGAGGACGATACATGTGCCCAAGTTTTGGGTAAGTTCCACTCGCTGTTCGAACCAGGTATCGGCAACTTCACTGGAGCCAAGGTGCAGATCCACGTGGACTCAGGTGCAAGACCCATCCATCATAAAGCTCGGGCAGTGCCATATATGATAAGGAAGAAGATCAAAATTGAACTGGATAGATTCCAGCGTGAAGGGATCATATCACTGGTCGAATTTAATGAATGGGCCAGCCCCATTGTTCCTGTGCTGAAAAGTGATGGCACAGTCAGAATCTGTGGAGATTACAAGGCTACGATCAACGGGGTTTCGAAACAAGATCAGTACCCGTTACCGAAGGCTGATGACTTGTTTGCGACGCTAGCCGGGGGGAAGTCATTCATAAAACTGGACTTGACGTCGGCCTATGTGACGCAGGAATTGGTCGAGACGTCGAAGAGACTTACATGCATTAACATACACAAAGGACTGTTTATTTACCACAAGTGCCCGTTTGGAATTCGCTCGGCTAGAGCAATATTCCAGAGGAATATGGAAAGTCTACTTATTATGTTCCTATCACAGATGAGACGGCGCACAGGGAGGTTAAAGTAACAGTGATCTCAGTCTTTATTAAGACACTCCAGAGTGAGGAACAGACCTTAGGGGCCGGCTTATATACAGTGTTCCCAAGGGATGCTGGGATCCCTTGGGACTTCAGGGGATGCACTCCCTGGTGGTGGAAATGGGAGTGCATGCTTTACAGGTACATAACATCACTCCCCCCCAAAGTCAAAGTGAAAACTATTTACAAGGTGAGGCGGTCGGGAGCCTTTCTTTCCCTGGTGGACCGCCTCTGTACAAATGTCTGTTCTGGTGTGTTGGCTGTGCCCTCGCTGGGCTGGCATGTTGTTGGCCCTGCAGGGCTGCTGGGTGAGCCTGGCCTTGCTGGGCTGTTGGGCGTGATGGGTTCGATTTCCTGGTCCGGGGTGGTGTCGCTGATACTTTGGGTGTGTGTTGTGGGCTTGAAAAAGATGGCGTCTGCTGTGGGTTGTTCAGGGCAGTCTGTGAACCACAGCCTCGTTTGGTCCAGATGTTTTCTGCAAATTTGATCATTGTCTCGTTTGATTACAAACACCCTACTCGTTTCTTTAGCTATCACCTTGCCCACAATCCACTTGGGACCATGTCCATACTTTAGCATATACACAGGGTCATTCAGATCAATTTCCCGTGACATAGTGGCGCGACCATCGTTTACATTTTGTTGCTGCCGCCTGCTCTCTACCTGATCATGCAGGTTGGGGTGAACCAGCGAGAGTCTGGTTTTAAGTGTCCTTTTCATGAGTAGCTCAACCGCGGGCACCCCTGTGAGCGAGTGGGGTCTTGTGCGGTAGCTGAGCAGTATTCGGGACAGCGGGTTTGGAGTGAGCCTTCTATGACTCGTTTAAGGCTCTGTTTGATTGCTTGTACTGCCATCTCTGCCTGCCCATTGGAGGCTGGTTTAAACGGGGCCGAGACGACATGTTTAATCCCATTGCGGGTCATGAATTCTTTAAATTCGGCACTGGTGAAACATGGCACGTTGTCACTGACCAGTATGTCAGGCAGACCGTGGGTGGCAAACATGGCCCTCAGGCTTTCAATGGTGGCAGTCATTATTAATACTTCCCGACATTATTTCACGTTCAATCCATTTTGGAAAAGCATCCACCACCACCAGGAACATTTTACTGAGAAACGGGCCCGCATAGTCGACATGGATCCTCGACCATGGTCTGGAGGGCCAGGACCACAAACTTAGTGGTGCCTCTCTGGGCACGTTGCTCAACTGAGCACATACGCTGCATTGCCTCACACAGGACTCCAAGTCAGACTCGATACCGGGCCACCACATGTGGGATCTGGCTATCACTTTCATCATTACTATACCCGGGCGTGTGCTGTGGAGATCCAAGATGAATGTCGAAGTGCCCTTTTTGGGTAGCACTACGCGGTTACCCCACAACAGGCAGTCTGCCTGAATGGACAGCTCGTCCTTTCACTGCTGGAACGGCGTAATTAGCTTTTGCATTTCAACGGGGATACTGGTCCAGCTCTCATGCAGTACACAGTTTTTTCCTAGGGACAGCAGAGGATCTTGGCTGGTCCAAGTCCTAATCTGGCGGACCGTGACAGGTGATTTATCATTTTCAAACGCTTCCATGACCATCAACAAGTCTGCGGGCTGCACATAGAAACATAGAAAATAGGTGCTGGAGTAGGCCATTCGGCCCTTCGAGCCTGCACCGCCATTCAATATCATGGATGATCATTCCCTCAGTACCCATTTCCTGCTTACTCTCCATACTCCTTGATCCCCTTAGACGTAAGGGCCATATCTAACTCCCTCTTGAATATATCCAATGAACTGGCATCAACAACTCTCTCCAGCAGGGAATTCCACAGGTTAACAATAAACAAGTTTGCAGGCTGCGCCATTTCCACCCTGCAAATGAGAGCATCCGCACAGTTCTCGGTGCCTGGCCTGTGGCGGATGGTATAGTTATACGCTGATAGTGCGAGTGTCCACCTTTGTATGCGGGCTGAGGCATTAGTATTTATCCTTTTGCTTTCAGCGAACCAGGATATGAGGGGCTTGTGATCGGTTTCCAGTTCAAATTTGAGGCCAAACAGGTAATGATGCATTTTCTTTACCCTGAACACACACGCTAATGCCTCTTTCTCAATCATGCTGTAGGTGCTCTCGGCCTTCGACAAGCTCCTGGAAGCATAGGCGACAGATTGCAACTTCCCCGCAACGTTAGCTTGTTTTAATACACAACCGACTCTGTACGACGACGCATAACATGCTAGCACAGGTCTTTTACACGGGTTATACAATACAAGCAGCTTGTTGAAGCATAAAATGTTTCTGGCTTTCTCAAAAGCATTTACTTGGTTTTTTTCCCCATACCCAGTTCTCACCTTTGCACAATAACACATGTAGGGGCTCTAAGAGGGTGCTTAACCCCGGTAGGAAGTTACCAAAATAGTTGAGGAGTCCCAGGAACGACCGAAGCTCCGTGACGTTCTGTGGCCTGGGCGCGTTCCTGTTAGTCTCTGTCTTGGCGTCTGTGGGCCGAATGTCGTCCACAGCGATCTTTCTCCCTAAAAACTCCACTTGTGTTGCCATGAAGACGCATTTCGACCTTTTCAGCCAAAGCCCTACGCGATCCATCACTGGAGGACCTCCTCCAGGTTTTGTAGGTGCTCCGCGGTGTCCTGACCCGTGACCAATATGTCGTCCTGAAAGACCACCATATGTGGTATCGACTCGAGTAGGCTCTCCATGTTTCTCTGGAAGATCGCTGCAGCCGACCGAATTCCAAACGGGCATCTGTTGTAGATGAACAGACCCTTGTGCGTGTTGATGCAGGTGAGGCCCTTCGAAGACTCCTCCAGCTCCTGCGTCATGTAGGCCGAAGTCAGGTCGAGCTTGGTGAACATCTTGCCTCCTGCCAGCGTCGCAAATAGGTCGTCTGTCTTAGTAGCGTGTATTGGTCCTGTAGCGAGAAACGATTAATAGTTACTTTATAATTGCCGCTAATCCTGACCGTGTCATCACTTTTGAGTACTGGAACGATCGGGCTGGCCCACTTACTGAATTCCACTGGGAAGATGATGCCCTCGCGTTGCAGCCTGTCCAGCTCGATTTCCACTCTCTCCCTCATCATGTGAGGTACCGCTCGCGCCTTGTGGTGAATGGGTCATGCCACTTGGACCAAGTGGATCCGCACCTTCACCCCAGAAATGTTTCCAATGCCTGGCTCAAAAAGGGAAGGAAATTTGTTGAGAACTGGGTACATGAGGCCTCATCGACATGTGATAGCGCTCGGATGTCATCCCAGTTCCAGCGGATTTTGCCCAGCCAGCTCCTTCCAAGCAGTGTGGGGCCATCACCCGGGACAATCCAAAGTGGCAGTTCGTGCCCTGTGCCCTCGTAGGTGACCTTGACAATGGCGATGCCCAGGACAGTCATAAGCTCTTTGGTGTACGTTCTCAGTTTCGTGTGGATGGGGCTCAGGGCTGGTCTGAATGCCTTGTTGCACCACAGTCTCTCAAACATCTAATTACTCATGATGGATTGGCTAGCACCAGTGTCCAGTTCCATGGCTACGGGTAGGCCATTCAGTTTTACGTTTAGCATTATAGGTGGACATTTCGTCGAAAATGTGTGCACACCGTGTACTTCAGCATCTGCCTCCTCTCCCTGAGGCTCAAAATTGCTTTGATCCACCATGGACCGATCTCCCTCTGCCACGTGGTGGTTAGCAGGTTTTGCAGAGCTTGCAGCTCATTTGCAAGCTCATTGGAGGTGCCTCATTGTTCCACAGCTCTTGCAAACATACCTTTTGAAGCGGCATGAATAGGCTGAATGGAAGCCTCCACAACGCCAACAATGTGTGAATTGTCTTACATTCATCCTTTGTTGGGCACTCTGAGTCATCTGGGTCACCTGAGGCCTGCTGGCAGTTGCAGACTCGTGGGTTCTGCCCTGTACATTTCTGCTCGCAAACACAGTTCCAGTTAATTTATGAACATTGCTAGCACTTGTGTGCTGAAAGATTTGTTTGATGTTATGACTGGTGGACATAAACGCCTGTGCTATCGCAATGGCCTTACTGAGGGTCGGTGTCTCTACAGTCAAAAGTTTTCGTAGGATGGTCTCGTGGCCAATGCCCAGTACAAATAAGCCTCTGAGCATTTGCTCCAGGTAGCCATCAAACTCACATTATCCTGCAAGTCACCTTAGCTCGGCGACGTAGCTCGCCACTTCCTGACCTTCAGATCGCTGGTACGTATAGAACCGATACCTCACCATCAGCACGCTCTCCCTCGGGTTAAGATGCTTCTGAACCAGTGTACACAGCTCCTCATATGACTTATCTGTGGGTTTCACTGGAGCCAGAAGATTCTTCATGAGGCTGTAGGTCGGTGCCCTGCAGACTGTGAGGAGGACCGCTCTCCTTTTTGTAGCGCTTCCTTCTCCGTCCAGCTCGTTGGCTACAAAGTACTGGCCTAACCGTTCAACATAGGCTTCCCAGTCCCCACCCTCCGAGAACTTCTCCAGGATGCCCACAGTTTGCCGCATCTTTGCGTTGGATTCGTATACTCGTCACCAGTTATTGTGTTCCTGACACAGATGAGGCTGCACACAGGCAGGAAAAGTAACAGTGACCTCAGTCTTTAATAAGACACTCAAGAGTGAGTAACAGGCCTTTGGGGCCGGCTTCTATACAGTGCTCCCAAGGGATGTTGGGATCCCTTGGGACTTCAGGGGATATGCTCCCTGGTCGCGGAACATGGGAGTGCATGCTTTAAAGATACACAACACCTACCATGTGCAGTTAACATAAGAACATAAGAATTAGACACAGGAGTAGGCCATCTAGCCCCTCGAGCCTGCTGGTCTGGCCATGGACTCAGCTCCACTTACCCACCCGCTCCCCGTAACCCTTAATTCCCTTATTGGTTAAAAATCTATCTATCTGTGATTTGAATACATTCAATGAGCTAGCCTCAACTGCTTCCTTGGGCAGAGAATTCCACAGATTCACAACCCTCTGGGAGAAGAAATTCCTTCTCAACTCGGTTTTAAATTGGCTCCCCCGTATTTTGAGGCTGTGTCCCCTAGTTCTAGTCTCACCGACCAGTGGAAACAAGCTCTCTGCGTCTATCTTGTCTATACCTTTCATTATTTTAAATGTTTCTATAAGATCACCCCTCATCCTTCTGAACTCCAACGAGTAAAGACCCAGTCTACTCAATCTATCATCATAAGGTAACCCCCTCATCTCTGGAATCAGCCTAGTGAATCGTCTCTGTACCCCCTCCAAAGCTAGTATATCCTTCCTTAAGTAAGGTGATCAAAACTGCACGCAGTACTCCAGGTGCGGCCTCACCAATACCCTGTACAGTTGCAGCAGGACCTCCCTGCTTTTGTACTCCATCCCTCTCGCAATGAAGGCCAACATTCCATTCGCCTTCCTGATTACCTGCTCTACCTGCAAACTAACTTTTTGGGATTCATGCACAAGGACCCCCAGGTCCCTCTGCACCACAGCATGTTGTAATTTCTCCCCATTCAAATAATATTCCCTTTTACTGTTTTTTTTTCCAAGGTGGATGACCTCACACTTTCCGACATTGTATTCCATCTGCCAAACCTTAGCCCATTCGCTTAACCTATCTAAATCTCTTTGCAGCCTCTCTGTATCCTCTACACAACCCGCTTTCCCACTAATCTTTGTGTCATCTGCAAATTTTGTTACACTACACTCTGTCCCCTCTTCCAGGTCATCTATGTATATTGTAAATAGTTGTGGTCCCAGCACCGATCCCTGTGGCACACCACTAACCACCGATTTCCAACCTGAAAAGGACCCATTTATCCCAACTATCTGCTTTCTGTTAGCAAGCCAATTCTCTATCCATGCTAATACATTTCCGTTGACCCCGCGTACCTTCATCTTCTGCAGTAACCTTTTGTGTGACACCTTATCGAATGCCTTTTGGAAATCTAAATACACCACATCCATCGGTACACCTCTATCCACCATATCTTCAAAGAATTCCAGTAAATTAGTTAAACATGATTTCCCCTTCTTGAATCCATGTTGCGTCTGCTTGATTGCACTATTCCTATCTAGATGTCCTGCTATTTCTTCCTTAATGATAGCTTCAAGCATTTTCCCCACGACAGATGTTAAACTAACCGGCCTATAGTTACCTGCCTTTTGTCTGCCCCCTTTTAAACAGAGGAGTTACATTAGCTGCTTTCCAATCCACTGGTACCTTCCCAGAGTCCAGAGAATTTTGGTAGATTATAACCAATGCATCTGCTATAACTTCTGCCATCTCTTTTAATACCCTGGGATACATTTCACCAGGACCAGGGGACTTGTCTATCTTGAGTCCCATTAGCCTGTCCAGCACTACCTCCCTAGTGATAGTGATTGTCTCAAGGTCCTCCCTTCCCACATTCCCGTGACCAGCAATTTTTGGCATGGTTTTTGTGTCTTCCACTCTGAAGACCGAAGCAAAATAATTGTTTAAGGTCTCAGCCATTTCCACATTTCCCATTACTAAATCCCCCTTCTCATCTTCTAAAGGACCAACATTTACTTTAGTCACACTTTTCCGTTTTATATATCGGCAAAAGCTTTTACTATCTGTTTTTATGTTTTGCGCAAGTTTACTTTTGTAATCTATCTTTCCTTTCTTTATTGCTTTCTTAGTCATACTTTGCTCTCATTTAAAATTTTCCCAATCTTCTATTTTCCCACTAGCCTTGGCCACCTTATACGCATTGGTTTTTAATTTGATACTCTCCTTTATTTCCTTGGTTATCCATGGCTGGTTATCCCTTTTTTTACCGCCCTTCTTTTTCACTGGAATATATTTTTGTTGCACAATATGAAAGAGCTCCTTAAGAGTCCTCCACTGTTCCTCAATTGTGCTACTGTTTAGTCTATGTTCCCAGTCTACTTTAGCTAACTTTGCCCTCATCCCACTGTAGTCCCCTTTGTTTAAGCATAGTATGCTCGTTTGAGACACTACTTCCTCACCCTCAATCTGTATTACAAATTCAACCATACTGTGATCACTCATTCCGAGAGGATCTTTTACTAGGAGATCGTTTATTATTCCTGTCTCATTACACAGGACCAGATCTAAGATAGCTTGCTCCCTTGTAGGTTCTGTAACATACTGTTCTTAGAAACAATCCCGTATGCATTCTATGAATTCCTCCTCCAGGCTACCCTGTGCGATTTGATTTGACCAATCGATATGTAGGTTAAAATCCCCCATGATTACTGCCATTTCTTTTTCACATGCCTCTATTATTCCCTTGATTATTGTCCGCCCCACCGTGAAGTTATTATTTGGGGACCTATAAACTACGCCCACCAGTGACTTTTTCCCCTTACTATCTCTAATCTCCACCCACAATGATTCAACATTTTGTTCATTAGACCCAATATCATCTCTCACAACTGCCCTGATAACATCCTTTATTAACAGAGCTACCCCACCTCCTTTCCCTTCTTGTCTATCCTTCCGAATTGTCAGAAACCCCTGTATGTTTAATTCCCAGTCTTGGCCACCCTGCAACCACGTTTCTGTAATGGCCACCAAATCATACCCATTTGTAATGATTTGTGCCGTCAACTCATTTACTTTATTTCGAATGCTGCGTGCGTTTAGGTAGAGTGTTTTAATACTAGTTTTTAAACCATGATTTTTAGTTTTGACCCATCCTGCAGCCCCTTTATATTCATACATATTGTACACTTACCCCAATGCTACTCTGCTCTGTTGCCTCCTGCCTTTTGCATTCTTTCTTGGGGTCCTGTTCATCTGAGCTCTCACCCACCCTAACTAGCTCAGAGCCCTCTCCTGGGTTCCGAAGACTCCTCGCATTGAGGCACCGAGCTTTCAGGCTTGCCTTTTTATTACACTTTGACCCTTTAGAATTTTGCTGTACATTGGCCCTTTTTGTTTTTTGCCAGCTGAAGGCATTATTTTATACACAGTACTTGCCAGTGAGCTTCAATGCTGTGATGATATCTGTTTCGTGTTGTCGCTCATGGATATAAAAGCCTGGGCTATCGTGATGGCTTTGCTCAGACCTAAGGATTCGGCAGACAGCAGTTTGCGAAGAATTACCTCGTGGCTGATTCCAAGCATGAAAAAGTCCCGCAACATTTCCCCCAAAGATCCTGCAAATTTGCACTATCCCGCAAGGTGTCTTAGGTCGGCGACAAAGTTCGTCACGTTCTGGCCCTCGGAGCGATGGTGCGTGTAAAAGCAATACCTGGCCATTAAGATGCTCTTCTTCGGCTTGAGGTGTTCCCGAGCTAGCATAAACAGCTCTGTGTAAGTCTTGTCTGGTGGTTTGTCCGGTGCCAGCAGATTTTTGAGGAGGCCAGGTATCGAAGACCCACATACGGTGAGGCGAATCGCCCTGCGCTTGATCGCCGTCTCGGCCGTGTCCAGCTCGTTGGCCACGAAGTACTGGTCGAGACGCTCAATGAAGGCTTCCCAATCATCACCCTCAGAAAATCTCTCAAGAATACCAACAGCAGCCATTTCTGTGTGAAAGTTCATGATCTGTAACTCATCGCCAGTTGTTTAATTCAGAATAACTCCACGAGATTGTGTTGTAAGCTCAAACTATTGTGACCTTGGTCTCTTTAATATAACTCCAAACTGAGGCTGCAGCATGGTGGACTGTCTTTTATACCTGCTTGCTCCAGGGTGCACAGGTGACCCATTGGTCCCCCACAGGTGTGCCCTCTAGGTGAGGTTTGCATACATAACACTTTGTATCATCAGCAAACGTGGCTATGTTACACTCAGTCCCTTCTTCCAAGTCGTTAATATAGATTGTAAATAGTTGGGGTCCCAGCATTGATCCCTGCAGCACCCCACTAGTTACTGGTTGCCAACCAGAGAATGAACATTTATCCCGACTCTCTGTTTTCTGTTAGTTAGCCAATTCTCTATCCATGCTAATATATTCCCCCCAACTCCGTGAACTTTTATCTTGTGCAGTAACCTTTTATGTGGCACCTTGTCAAATGCCTTCTGGATGTCAAAATATACCACATCCACTGGTTCTTCTTTATCCACCCTGTTCATTACATCCTCAAAGAATTCCAGCAAATTTGTCAAACATGACTTCCCCTTCATAAATCCATGCTGACTCTGCCTGACCGAATTTTGCTTATCCAAATATCCTGCTATTGCTTCTTTAATAATGGGCTCCAACATTTTCCCAACCACAGATGTTCGGTTAACTGGTCTATAGTTTCCTGCTTTTTGTCTGCCTCCTTTTTTAAAAAGGGGCGTTACATTTGCAATTTTCCAATCTGCTGGGACCTCTCCAGAATCCAGGGAATTTTGGTAAATTACAACCAATACATTCACTATCTCTGCCGTTACTTCTCTTAAGGCTCTATGATGCAAGCCATCAGGTCTAGGGGATTTATCTGCCTTTAGTCCCATTATCTTACTGAGTACCACCTCGTTAATGATTGTGATTGTGTTAAGTTCCTCCCCCTATAGCCTCTTGACTATCCATTGTTGGAATATTGTTAGTGTCCTCTACCGTAAAGACAGATACAAAATATTTGTTCAGAGTTTCTGCCATCTGCATGTTTCCCATTATTAGTTCCCCGGTCTCGTCCTCTATGTAACCAACATTTACTTTAACCACTCTTTTTCTTTTTATATACCTATGGAAACTTTTGCTATCTGTTTTTATATTTTGTGCTAGTTTACTTTCATAGTCTATCTTCCCTTTCATAATCATTTTTTTCGTCGTTCTTTGCTGGCTTTTAAAAGCCTCCCAGTAGTTTTGGCCACTTTGTATGCCACTGGATGGCCTGGGTAAAGGGGAGGAAGGAAGGAAAGGGGTGAATAGAATAAGAGGGGAAGGAGGTCTATACAAACATGTGTCCTCGGAGGTTGATTAGGAAATGGTATTGATGACAGCCATGGTGAGTAGAATGGCTGCACGACAGACACTTTTATTTCAACGATCCAGTACTTCCCATAATTAAATGAAGTTTCATAATAGAGCAGGAGATGCAACAAAAGAATGCATCCCTGATGGGATGAGCATTTGCATTTTATAGTGAGCTCATTTGAAAGTTAACATTGTTGGAGGTGTGGGGAGAGAGGGTTGTGCAGTAAAACGACGATGGAGCTAGCAACTACCAATCACTGCGATGCATTGGGTTGTTTGGACTATACCATCAGAGTGCGGGAGGACTGGAGAAGAGGAGCGCCCTTACTAACCCGTCCAGCTGTCAATAAGTTCTTTGACTTCAGTGAGCGGTGTTTAGCATCTCACATAGAGGTGGGGACGACTCAGCTCAATCGACAGGTTTCAACATTGGAAAAAGAAAATGAGGAAATCCTGAATTAATACGAGTAGAAATATGAATTTCTGAACAAGTAACCTAGTGAACTCCTCACATTGTGAATTTTACTGCTGAATATATGGAAGCTGTAAGCCTACATCTGAAAAGAGGAAAGATATAGTTTTATTTCATAGTCATAGAAATTCTATCACAGAAGGCGGCCGGCCATTTCACCTATTTGCTGGTGCTGTCTCTTCAACTGCACCTATCTGCTCTAATCCCAGTTCTCCACATTTTTTTATATTTTTCCTTTTCAAATACACATCAACTTCTTTTTTAAGTGATGTTACAGTCACTGCCTCAGTTGTCCGTTTCTGGTAAAGTATCCCATATTCAAATATGACATGACAGCGGAGAGATGGTTCAGTTGTCCAGAAGGATTGTAGACATTGGTGACCAGCTCATCGAAGCATTGGGGAGCATATCCCGACACCTGGCCACCATGTCTGAGTACATTCTGCGCATGGGGGAGTCCCTGGATGCGATAGCCAGGAACACTGCTGCCACAGTCCTCCCAGTGGTCCCAGAGCCCGGCACTCCACCCCTAGGTTCCGCACCACCACTGTGAAGGACAGATGTGAGCAAGGACCAAGATCCTGCTTCTACATCAGAGAATGTTGCCCTCTCGGCACCTCCCCGCTCCCTTACCCGTCCAACCACCACATCTGCCTTCATCCCCCCTAATGATGCACCGCCTGAGGAGCTCCTCGGCCAGGCGCCATGGAGCGAGGAGGGGAAGGGGTAGAGGTGGGGAGAAGAAAGAGAAAGGGAAGGAAAGTGAGGTGCATGCGCGCAGGTGATGGCTGTGTTATATCTCCATCTGGGTGCATGCAATTTGTTGTAATGTATGGGGGCTGGGGACCACGCTCCTGCTTTGCCTTTGTATTCTGTGTTGCTGGACATGTTGACCATGTGATTTATGTCAATGGTGGAAAAAGTGGGATGTGGGCGGAGGTTGGGTGTTATTGGCTGTATTACTTATGATTTCAGACCAATGTTGGTATTAAACTTTTGTTATTGAACATAACCTTGCTGCACATTGTCTCAGATAGCTGGACCATTACACACTGGTGATTCCTTACCGTAAAAAGGTTAAATACAACTTAACATCAATCAGCGTAAACTTTAACTGGCACCAAGGGGATGGGCACCATTGATGTCTGAGCTGCACACACACAGCAGTGCGTCAGCATTGTCACTCACATCAGCGCTCTTTCAGGCAAATCTTTCCGATATCAGCTCCTCACATAAGAGTGGGATTTAACAAATGCCAACCACACCGATGGCATCCGTCCCGGTTAGTTCCACTTTTTGTGGGCGGTTTTTTGAGCGGGCGATATTCTGGGCGATATGTGTGCGAGGTGATGAAATTGACGGTGGGTGATCTCCATGACTGCTAGTTTGGGTAAATATGCTCTTTATGACAATAAACAGTCGCCGGGCGTTATTATTGAATCTCGGCATTAATTTCATGAGGAAAGTAACGGTGGGCGATAATATGGGCGTTGAAATCACCCATTCTGCTGATTCCGCCCTAAAAATGTGGGCAGGTGGTAATATTTTTTCTCGACATTAAGCCCATTGAGAAAATAACACTCGCCGATAAGTCTCCTAAAAAAGCTTGCCAGTTTCCATTTTGTGCCAAAATGGGTGATATCTGGGCATTATACATCATTTCAGCGGTTAAATGGGTGTTAAGTGGGCGTTAAGCAGGCAAAAAAAGTGGCGGTTTTATCGGGCTAGAAACTCCACTATTGAGCTTATCGCCCAAAAATGGACGTTATTTCCTGCATGGGCGGTAAAAAAAGGTTTTCAGATCGCCGGCTTCTCGCCCATTCTCAAAACACCTAGTTTACATTTTTGAAAATGGGCGTTACCGTGAGCGATATCAAATGGGTGGTAGCGTTAAATTTTTCTGACCTTCTGCCGTAAAGTGTGGCCATCCTTAGCGATTCAGGAGGTCAAGGGTCACCATGACATGCACAGAAGAGGAGACAGAGGGAGATCAGAGGGACTGAAGGCGTGGCTGGGTGTGGTGTGGCTGCTTTGGGAGGAAGGAGGGAGACTTTCAAGCTTCACAGCAAGTAGGCAAACAAAAAGTAGCTGTTAACAGCCACATATTTTACCGAATTTGCACTATAATGGAGGGGCAGGAGGAGGCATCACAGCACGCTGTGGAGACTGATGCTGGAGAGAGCAGTGAGGTGGGAGAGGAGCACATTGGAGGCCGCAAAAGAGCCAGGAGGTTCTCTGACGAGGCAAATGCCTCCCTCCTGCAGGAGGTCGAGTCACACTGGGGTGATTCAACACAGGGAGGGTGTGGGAAGCCCACCCCAAAGGCCTACCAGAGGATATGGGCCGAGAAGCAGAGGTGGTCTCGTCGGCGACCAACGAGGTGTGTGAGGGCAATCAATGCCGCAAATAATGGAACGACCCTGTGGGATCTGCAAGAGTAAGTATTACATTGATTTACATGTACTTATATATTTATATAATTTGATCTGTAACAGTCATGAGTGACTATCAGCAGATGTGAGGTCTTGCACTTTTACCGGGAATGTTTTACTCAAAGCCTGCGGTCATGGTGTACGTCTTTAGGTAAAGAATGAAAATAATCATAATAATCATGATTACATCCATCAGTTATGTTTTGTATCAGTCTCTGTGACAGTACCTATCAGTCATATCACGCAATGATCTCATGCCATGTCGTCCTGTCACCTTTTACAGAAGACGCTATCGACGATGAGGTCCATGCAGAAGTGAACGGGTGGGGGGTCACCAGTCCCCAGCGACATCACTGACATGGAGGAGCGAGTGCTAGCACTTGTGGGGAAGCACCCCCGGACAGCCACGGACGCATCTGCAGATCCTGAAGCGATGCCATGTGAGTAAAGCTTACACAATTGCGTGATGGAAATTCAATAGATGCCACACCAACTCATATCCGACCAATCATATATGATAAATGATTTCTAAAAGTGTCACAGAAATAATGTTGGCCTAATGAAAATCATTGCAATCCACAATGTGTTGATGGTCATGAAATGTGATGATTTTGAAAGCGGTGGTGCTTTTGATGTGCATATGCTGTGTGTAGCGCTGGACTCACCTTGTAACCCTAGCACCCCATTCTCCTCTAACAACCTCATTTCTGTCTTGCAGCTCAGCCAGCAGCGCGGCCCCAGGTAAGGCCACAGAGGCCAGAAGGTGGGGGCGTGGGGCAGAAGTCGGCGGACGATCCTACTACATCTGGTGCTGAGGAGCTCCGATTGTCGCCCGTCAATCCGCTGGGTCTGTTCTCAACAGATGAGAGCGTGGACTTTGAAGAACCTGCATCATCACGCTCCAGAACCCATTCTACCCCAAGGTCATCTATTGGTCCTCTGATCATTCCCGCCTCCACTCTGGAGGTGCCGGCCCCGCGGAGGCCTCGTGGACGCGGCAGGTCTGTTCCACGAGTGTGACATGACAGCGGAGAGATGGTTCTGTTGTCCAGAAGGACTGTGGACATTGGTGACCAGCTCATCGAAGCATTGGGAGGCATATCTCAACACCTGGCCACCGTGTCCGAGTACATTCCGTGCATGGCAGAATCCCTGGATGCGATAGCCAGGAACACTGATGCCACAGCCCTCCCAGTGGTCACAGAGCACGGCACTCCACCTCTAGGTTCCGCACCACCACTGCGAATGACAGATGCGAGCAAGGACCAAGATCCTGCTTCTGCATCAGAGAATTTTGCCCCTCGCTCCCGTACCCGTCCAACCAACACATCTGCCTTCATCCCCCCCCCCAATGAGACACCGCCTGAGGAGCTCCTCGGCCAGGTGCCGTGGAGCGAGGAGGGGAAGGGATAGAGGTGGGGAGAAGAAAGAGAGAGGGGAAGGAAAGTGAGGTGCATGTGCGCAGGTGATGGCTGTGTTATATCTCCATCTGGGTGTATGCAATTTATTGTAATGTATGGGGGCTGCAGTAAACCCTCCTGCTTTGCCTTTGTATTCTGTGTTGCTGGACATGTTGACCATGTGATTTATGTCAATGGTGGAAAAAGTGGGATGTGGGTGTTGTTGGCTGTGTTACTTATGATTCCAGACCAATGTTGGTATTAAACTTTTGTTATTGAACATAACCTTGTTGCGCATTGTCTCAGATAGCTGGACCATTACACACTGTGATTCCTTACCATGAAAGGGTTAAATACAACTTAACATCAATCAACGTAAACTTTAACTGGCACCAAGGTGATGGGCACCATTGATGTCTGAGCTGCACAAACACAGCAGTGTGTCAGCGTTATCACTCATATCAGCGCTCTTTCAGGCAAATCTTATCAAATCGATATCAGCTCCTCATGTAAGAGTGGGATTTAACAAAGTCCAGCTGGCGTCTTTCCTGGTTAGTTCCACTTTTTGTGGGCGTTTTTTTAAGCGGGCAATATTCTGGGCAATATGTGTGCGAGGTGATGAAATTGACGGTGGGCGATCTCCATGGCCGTTAGTTTGGGTAATTATGCTCTTTACGACAAAAACCAGTCGTCGGGCGTTATTATTGAGTCTTGGCATTAATTCCATGAGGAAAGTAACGCTGGCCGATAATATGGGCGTTGAAATCGCTCATTCTGCTGATTCCGCCCCAAAAAAGTGGGCGGGCGGTAATATATTTTCTCGGCGTTAAGCCCATTGTGAAAATAACGCTCGGCGATAAGTCTCCTAAAAAAGCTTGTCAGTTTCAATTTAATGTCAAAATGGGCGCTATCTGGATGTTATACGTCACTTCAGCGGTTAAATGGACGTTAAGTGTGAATTAAGCAGGCAAAAAATGTGGAGGTTCTAGCCCATAATCTTTGAGACTTCTACTAGATCCCGCCTTAACCTTTGCTTCACCTTTAGTTTTTGAACTATTCTTTGTAACTATAAGCTCTCATTCCTAGTACCGATCAAGAGGCCCTTCCTTGTACCTTTTCTATGGTTAATATCCTTTTTATAATAGGGTATCCTGTTATGTCTTTAGATGCTCTGATAATGACTCCAAGAGGCAAAGTATTGGACTTGAACTGTAGTGACCTTAGTCCATTTAATATAACTCCAGAGTGAGGATACCACATGGTGGACTCCCTTTTATACCTGGGCCTCCACCAGTTGCACCCTCTGGTGGTGCCAGCATAGTGTATACAGTCTGAACCTTGTTGATGGTACCTCCGGTAAACAAGTCTCCATCTTATGCAACTATACAGTGACTACACAGGGAGTATATCTATAGTATATGTTATGTATGTAAACCTGCAAATACCATCCCACAATCCCTTGGGAGCACCTGCATATAAGGAGGCCTCACAGGCTGGAGAGGCACTCTGAGATCTGTAATAAAGGACTACAGTCACACCTTACTTTGAGCTTGCAGTACCTAGTCTGACTCTTTATTCAAGACCTAGCAACTGGTGACGAGATACAAATGATGAACCCCACCGCAACAATGCAGAGAACTGTGGACATCCTGGAGAAATATTCAGAGGGAGATGATTGGGAAACCTTCGTGTGAGCGACTCGACCAATACTTCATGGCCAACGAGCTGGAAGGAGAAGCGAATGCTGCCAAACGAAGGGCGATCCTCCTCACCGTTTGCGGGGCACCAACGTATGGCCTCATGAAAAATCTGCTCGCTCCAGTGAAACCCACAGACAAGTCGTACGATGAGTTGTGCACACTGGTCCGGGAGCATCTAAACACGAAGGAAAGCGTTCTGATGGCGAGTTATCGGTACAAGAGGTCTGAAGGCCAGGAAGTGGCGAGCTATGTCGCCGAGCTAAGGCGCCTTGCAGGATTGACGTGGATTGAGAACTGGTTGTCAGACAGGAAGCAAAGAGTAGGAGTAAATGGGTACTTTTCAGAATGGCAGGCAGTGACTAGTGGGGTACTGCAAGGTTCTGTGCTGGGGCCCCAGCTGTTTACACTGTACATTAATGATTTAGATGAGGGGATTAAATGTAGTATCTCCAAATTTGCGGATGACACTAAGTTGGGTGGCAGTGTGAGCTGCGAGGAGGATGCTGTGAGGCTGCAGAGCGACTTGGATAGGTTAGGTGAGTGGGCAAATGCATGGCAGATGAAGTATAATGTGGATAAATGTGAGGTTATCCACTTTGGTGGTAAAAACAGAGAGACAGACTATTATCTGAATGGTGACAGATTAGGAAAAGGGGAGTTGCAAAGAGACCTGGGTGTCATGGTACATCAGTCATTGAAGGTTGACATGCAGGTGCAGCAGGCGGTTAAGAAAGCAAATGGCATGTTGGCCTTCATAGCAAGGGGATTTGAGTACAGGGGCAGGGAGGTGTTGCTACAGTTGTACAGGGCATTGGTGAGGCCACACCTGGAGTATTGTGTACAGTTTTGGTCTCCTAACTTGAGGAAGGACATTCTTGCTATTGAGGGAGTGCAGCGAAGGTTCACCAGACTGATTCCCGGGATGGCGGGACTGACCTATCAAGAAAGACTGGATCAACTGGGCTTGTATTCACTGGAGTTCAGAAGAATGAGAGGGGACCTCATAGAAACATTTAAAATTCTGACGGGGTTAGACAGGTTAGATGCAGGTAGAATGTTCCCAATGTTGGGGAACTCCAGAACCAGAGGTCACAGTCTAAAGATAAGGGGTAAGCCATTTAGGACCGAGATGCGGAGGAACTTCTTCACCCAGAGAGTGGTGAACCTGTGGAATTCTCTACCACAGAAAGTTGTTGAGGCCAATTCACTAAATATATTCAAAAAGGAGTTAGATGAGGTCCTTACTACTAGGGGGATCAAGGGGTATGGCGAGAAAGTAGGAATGGGGTACTGAAGTTGAATGTTCAGCCATGAACTCATTGAATGGTGGTGCAGGCTAGAAGGGCCGAATGGCCTACTCCTGCACCTATTTTCTATGTTTCTATGTTTCTATAATGCGAATTTGAAGGACACTTGGAGCACATGCTTAGGGACTTATTTGTATACTTCGCAAACTTTTGACTGCAGAGACCCCAACCTTGAGTAAAGCCATAGCAATAGCCCAGGCATTTATCGCCACCAGTGACAATACCAAACAAATTTCTCAGCACACGAGTGCTGCTGCAAGTACTGTGAACAAAGTAATGCTGTTTTCGAATCAAAATGTAAAGGGGAGCACTTACACGCCTGCAGCTGCACGTCCGCAGATGACTCAGAGTCCACCATCAAGGGTGGTGAATACAAGGCCATTAACACCTTGTTGGCGCTGTGGAACAATGGGACACCTCCAACGTATGTGCAGGCGAGCTGCAAACCCTGCTAATCCTAAAAACCACCATGTTGCAGGGAGGATCCACGATGGATCATGACGAACCAGAGCCTCAGACCGAGGAGGCAGAGGTATATGGTTTGCACACATTTACCACAAAGTGTCCCCCGATAATGCTGAAGGTTGAATTAAATGAACTCCCGGTATCCATGGAGCTGGGCACGGTCGCAAGCCAGTCCATAAGGAGCAAAAACACTTTCGATAAATTGTGGTACAGCAAGGCCTCAAGGCCACACCTGACTCCCATTTGTACCAAACTAAGAACGTACACAAAGGGACTGATTCCCGTAATCGGCAGTGCACCGTAATGGCAGTGCACTGTGGAGATGGCACAGCCCGCAGATTTAGTCATGGTCACGGAAACATTCGAAAGTGAGCAATCACCTGTTACCGCCTGATAGATTAGATCCTGAACGAGCCAGGACCCCTTACTGTCATTCGTAAAAAATTGTGTTCTCGACGGGAGTTGGTCCAGTGTCCCGTTAGAGATACAGGAGGAAATAAAGCTGTACCAGCGGCACAAAGATGAAATGTCTATACTGGCAGACTGCCTTCTATGGGGTAATCGGGTAGTGGTGCCAAAAAAGGGCAGGGACACCTTCATTAGTGATCTACACAGTACCCACCCAGGCATCGTGATGATGAAAGCGATAGCCAGATCCCACGTGTAGTGGCCCAGTATCGATGCAGACTTAGAGTCCTGCGTGCACAAATGTAATCCATGTTCACAGTTAAGCAATGCACCCAGGGTGGCGTCATTAAGTTTATGGTCCTAGTCCTCGAAACTGTGGTCCAGGGTCCATATCGACTATGCAGGCCCATTCTTGGGATAAATGTTCTTAGTGGTTGTAGATGCATACTCCAAATGTATTGAATGTGAGATAATGTCGGCAAGCACATCCGTTGCCACCATTGAAAGCCTACGGCTATGTTTGCCACGCACGGTCTGCCTGATGTCCTTGTGAGCGATAATGGGCCATGCTTTACCGGTGCCGAGTTCAAGGAGTTCATGACCCGCAATGGGATCAAACATGTCACTTCTGCCCAGTTTAAGCCAGCGTCCAATGGTCAGGCAGAAAGAGCAGTTCAAACAACCAAGCAGAGCTTGAAATGGTAACTGAAGGCTCACTGCAGACTCACCTATCCCGAGTCCTGTTTAGTTACCGCACAAGACCCCACTCGCACACCCCCGGGATCCCTCCTGCTGAACTGCTCATGAAAAGGGAACTTAAGACAAGGCTCTCGTTAGTCCATCCTGATCTACACGAACAGGTAGAGAGCAGGCGGCTTCAACAAAGTACATATCATGATAGCACAAATGTGTCATGCGAAATTGAAATCAATGATCCTATATTTGTGTTGAACTATGGACGAGGTCCCAAATGGCTTCCTGACATTGCTTTGGCCAAAGAGGGGAGTAGAATGTTTGTGGTCAAACTCTCAAATGGACCAACCTGCAGGAAACACTTGGACCAAATCAAACTCAGATTTACGGACTATCCAGAATAACCCACAATAGACTCCACCTTTTTCGACCCTCCAACACACACACAAGTGGCAACCGACACAACGCTTGATCACGAAGCAGAACCCATCACCCGCAGCAGCCCAGCAGGACTCACCACCCCAGCAGCCCAGCAAGGCCAGCTTCACAGCAGTCCAGCGAGGGCCCAACAAACGACTCACCAAAACCAGCATTTGCACCGAGACGATCAACCAGGGAAAGGAAGGCCCCAGATCGACTCACATTGTAAATAGTTACACTATTGACTTTGGGGTGAGTGTTGTTATGTATGTAAACCTGTAAATACCATGCCTAACCACCAGAGGGCTTATCCCCTGGAGTCCCAAGGGATCCCACAATCCCTTGGGAGCACCTGTATATAAGGAGGCCTCACAGGCTGGAGAGGCACTCTGAGATCTGTAATAAAGGACTACGCTCACACCTTACTTTGAGTTTGCAGTACCCAGTCTGACTCTTCATTCAAGACATATATAACATCACTCTCCCCCAAGTCTTTTGTGCCAATACTTTTGCATTATGTGCTCTGGCTTAGCTCTCCTCAGACTCAGACCTAAGTGTCAATAGCCCTTGCACCTTGGCTGTGCTTTGGCTTGGCTCTCTCCCTGTTAATCCCCAAGTCCTTATTGCCACAACGTTGGGTAATGGTTACCAGTTGGGATGGTTCGATGATGCAGTGGGGCTTCAGTGGGTTCTGGGTATGATCCATGTGTGTATCCATGGCTACATACATCCATTTCCGCCCCCCCCCCCCCCCACACATGTGGATCGTGCCGGTGGCTCATCACATTCATATACATTCATATACATTCAAGTCCAGAAAAGGTAATTTGCATTAACATCATTGCATTTGTGGTACAGTTGTGAGGCAAGTACATTTGACTGGTGAGATACACTGATGGTACATCTTTGGGATCAGTGCTGGGGTCAGCACCGGTGTGTGAGGACAAGCTAGTTCCAGAGCGGCTGGAGGGTGTCCAGGTAGCCTGGTGGTGGCACATTGCCCAGTGCTGGCAGTGGGAACCCAGTTCGCTCGAATTGCCTGCTCTCGGGGCCTTTGCCGTTGCTCCTAGCATCGGGCAGTTTCACAGATGCCTGTGACCTCCCTGTCCTTTCCTTGTGTCCTGGGTCACTGCTGCTCCCTGAGGAGCAGTCGTCTAGCAGTGCACAGGGAACTGCTATAACTCGCTTGCTTGGGCGTTATTTGGTTTGGGATCCTGGCTGGTCCCGATCCCAATTGGGAGAACCGTTGCGGGTGACCCTTTGTTCCCAGGTGTAGCCTTGGTGGCAGTGGAGTCTGGGGGCTGCGCCTTAGCGCAGTTTGCTCTTTCAGGCTCGTGGCAGTTGATGCCATCGGGTGCCTTAGAGGTGGAGCCAATCAGGGGCAGGGTATCGATATCGGTGCCGTTGCCCTCCTGAGATCGCTTGCTCTGCAGCTTGTCTATTTTAGCTGCTTCTGGCCACACTCTGTGGTGCATCACTCTGGTCCCAGGGGCGCAGCTACAGCATCAGGTTGCCCACTGGAACTGTGTGCATCCGATGGGTGTTTTCTCGCTATATTATCAGAATGCAGTTGCAATCCTGAATCACACAACGTTTCATTGCTTATTGTAGATAAACTGTAGCTCCGATCGCAATCACCCAACTTTTCTTTGCTTATTACGTGTATAAAACTCTGATCATCAATTACAAGCCTTACATTTAGCTCTCAGTTGTTGTTACATTGAGTGAGAATGTGGTACTGTCCCTTTAAGTGTGGTGGGTTGCTGGCCTCCTTTAAGAGAGTCTTGCTATCTTTACCCCAATCCTCTTCTTCGCTTGGTGCCACGTGTTGCTCCATCAGCGCTGCACCTCATGGTCTGGCCGCCACCATCTTTTTCTTCAGTGTATCACCTCGTGATTTGGGCGCCATCTTTCTTCCATCCATGATGTCGGCTGCTGTGATCCTCTTCTCCCTGGGTTCTGCCACCGAAGCTGGGAAGTTGCATTTGGATCCAATTTTCTTCCTCCGGAATCCTGCAACTGGAGCCTGGAAGGTGTGTTCAGGTCATCTCAGCTGGATCATCCCCACGCAATCGTGCTAAGCAGTCTGCGCCTTGGGTCTTGTGCTGGTCTGCACTCTGGTGCCGGATCCAACCTCAGGTGGGGAATTGCTTTGCCTCTGAGCACGGGGGACATTGATCACTGGAGGGATGAAATCTTCTGAGCTCCAATGGATCTTCTCCATCCACCTTCTTCCAAATAGCGTTGGTCCATCACCCGCAACAATCCACAGTGGCAACTTGTGCACCGCGCCATCATGGAGTACCTTAACATTCGCACTATCAACAACTGGGATAAGTTCATTGGTGTAGGTGAGCAGCTTTGCTTGAACCGGGACCAACTTGGGTCATTCAGTTTGATTGTCCCATAGCCTTTCAAAGGCTTCTTGATTCATTACTGACTGGCTCGCCCCTGTGTCCACCTCCATGAAGACTGGAGCGCAGTTTATCTCAACTTCCATTCTCAAAGGGGAACAATCTGTGGTGCAAGTAAACAGTCTGTACACCTTCGTGGGGCTGAGCCGCCTCTCTGACCACCTCTTCATAATCCGTGCTGGATTCATGGCCCTCTGCAGACTCTTCATCAACACAGTGAGTCCTATCACATTTGCTGGAGGTGGCCCTTTGTGCTGCACCCTTTGCACACATAGTCCTTAAAACGGCACTGGTGAGCCCGGTGATTTCCTCCACAATGCCAGCATGGTGCAAACCGATTAGCTCCCATCGACGGACTCAGAGATAAGGGACTCTGAGGAGATTGACGTTCTACAGTCCTGCCTCTAAAAAGCGCCAGTCTGTGCACAGTACTTGTCGGGTTTGAGCCATAGGTCGAGGTTGTTATGTATGAATAAAGAGTCTGACCAGATACTATGAGCTCAAAGTAAAGCTCATTGTATCTGGTCAGACTCTTTATGACCAGATACTATGTATCTTAGTCTTTTATTGCAGGTCTCCAGAGTGCCTCTCCAGCCTGTGAGGCGTCCTTAAGTACAGGTGTTCCCAAGGGATTGTGGGATCCCTTGGGACACCAGGGGGTGAGCCCTCTGGTGGTTAAGCAAGGTATTACAGGTTTACATATATAACAACACTCCCCCCCGCAAAGTCAATAGTGTAACTATTTACAAGTTGAGTCGATCTGGGGTTTTTCTTTCCCTGGTTGATCGTCTGTGCAAATGCTGGTTTTGGTGAGTCATTTGTTGGGCCCTCGATAGTCTGTGAATCTGAGTTTGGTTTGGTCCCAGTGTTTCCTGTAGATGAGTCCATTTCAAAGTTTGACCCGAAACATCCTACTTCCCTCTTTGGCCACAGCAGTGCCGGGAAACCACTTGGGACCTTGTCCATAGGTCAACACAAATACAGGATCATTAATTTCAATCTCGTGTGACACATTTGCGCTATCATGATATGTACTTTGTTGAAGCCGCCTGCTCTCTACCTGTTCGTGTAGATCAGGGTGGACTAACGAGAGCCTTGACTTAAGTGCCCTTTTCATGAGCAATTCAGAGAGTGGAATCCCAGTGAGCGAGTGAGGTCTCATGCGGTAACTAAGCAGTTCGTGGGATAGGTGAGTCTGAAGTGAGCCTTCAGTTACCCCCTTCAAGCTCTGCTTGATGGTTTGCACTGCGCTCTCTGCCTGACCATTGGATGCTGGTTTGAACGGGGCAGATGTAACATGTTTAATCCCATTACGGGCCATGAACTCTTTGATCTCGGCACTGGTGAAACATGGCCCATTGTTGCTCACAAGGACATCAGGCAGGCCGTGCGTGGCAAACATGGCCCGCAGGTTTTCAGTGGTGGCAGCGGACGTGCTTACCGACATTATCTCACATTCAATCCATTTGGAGTAAGCATCTACAACCACTAGGAACATTTTACCCAAGAACGGGCCTGCATAGTCGACATGGACCCTGGACCACGGTTTGGAGGGCCAAGACCATAAACTTAGTGGCACCTCCCTGGGTGCATTGCTTAACTGCGAGCATGTGTTACATTTGTGCACGCAGAACTCTAAGTCCGCATCAATACCGGGCCACCACACGTAGGATCTGGCTATCGCTTTCATCATTACAATGCCTGGGTGAGTACTGTGGAGATCACTGATGAAGGTGTCCCTGCCCTTTTTAGGTACCACTACCCAATTACCCCACAAAGAGCAGTCTGTCTGTATAGACATTTCATCTTTGCGCCACTGGTACGGCTTTATCTCTTCCTGCATTTCTAACGGGACACTGGACCAGCTCACAATTTTTTACTAAGGACAGTAAGGGGTCCTGGCTCGTCCAGGTTCTAATCTGTCGGGTGGTAATGGGTGATTGCTCACTCTCGAATGTTTCCAATACCATGACTAAATCTGTGGGCTGTGCCATTTCCACCCCCGTGGTAGGCAATGGTAGCCTACTGAGAGCATTGGCACAGTTTTCTGTGCCTGGCCTGTGGCGGATGGCAGATGGCATAGTTGTATGCCTGATCATTGACCTTTGAGTACATCAAAAGCACAAAAACAGGGTTTTCGGCCCAACTAGTCTATACCAGCCTATATACTCCACACAGGCCTCCTTCCATTCCAATTACCTCCACACTCTGTCACCATTTCCCTTTATTCCCTTCTTGCTCATATATGCATCAATGCTATTTGCTTCAACCACACCAAGTGGCAGCGAGTTCCAAATTCTCACCACTCTGTGTAGAAAATTGCTCCTAAGTTCTTTATTTGATATGTTTGATACCTGCTATCAGATATCCCCCTTGTCTTCTCCCAAGCTGCTCAATCTATCCGGATTGTTGCAACCTCTTAATTCTGGTAATATCTTTGTAAATCCAAGTGCATTGATATTTGAGTTACTTGGCCTGATCAGTGAGCTGTGAGTAACATGGCCTGATCATTCATCATCACCATCATCATTATAGGCAGTCCCTCGATATCGAGGCAGACTTGCTTCCACTCTAAAAGTGAGTTCTCAGGTGACTGTACAGTCCAATATAGGAATTACAGTCCCTGTCACACGTGGGACAGACAGACGTTCAAGGAAAGGGTGGGTGGGGAGTCTGGTTTGTCGCACGCTCCTTCCGCTGCCTGTGCTTGATTTCTGCATGCTCTCGATGATGAGACATGAGGTGCTCAGTGCCCTCCCGAATGCTCTTCCTTCATTTAGCGCGGTCTTTGGCCAGGGATTCCCAGGTGTTGGTGGGGATGTTGCACTTTATCGAAGAAGCTTTGAGGGTGTCCTTCAATTGTTTCCTCTGCCCCCCCGGACCTCAATTGCCGTGTAGCAGTACCGAGTAGAGTGCTTGCTTTGGGAGTCTGGAGTCGGGCATGCTGACATTGTGGCCCGTCCAACAATCGACCTGATCACTGAGCTTTGTGCAACATGGCATGATCATTGACCTGTGAGTAACATGGCCTGATCATTGACCTGTGAGTAACATGGGCTGATCATTGACCTGTGAGTAACATGGCCTGATCATTGACCTGTGAGTAACACGACCTGATCATTGACCTGTGAGTAACACGATCTGATCATTGACCTGTGAGTAACATGGCCTGATCATTGACCTTTGCGTAACACGATCTGATCATTGACTGTGAGTAACATGGCCTGATCATTGACCTTTGCGTAACATGACCTGATCATTGACCTGTGAGTAACATGGCCTGATCATTGACCTTTGCGTAACATGACCTAATCATTGACCTGTGAGTAACATGGCCTGATCATTGATTTTTGCGTAACATGACCTGATCATTGACCTGTGAGTAACATGGCCTGATCATTGACCTGTGAGTAACATGGCCTGATCATTGACCTTTGCGTAACATGACCTGATCATTGACCTTTGCCTAACATGACCTGATCATTGACCTTTGGGTCCTTTTCGGGTTGGAAATCGGTGGTTAGTGGTGTGCCACAGGGATCGGTGCTGGAACCACAATGGTTTACAATATACATAGATGACCTGGAAGAGGGGACAGAGTGTAGTGTAACAAAATTTGCAGATGACACAAAGATTAGTGGGAAAGCGGGTTGTGTAGAGGACACAGAGAGGCTGCAAAGAGATTTAGATAGGTTAAGCGAATGGGCTAAGGTTTGGGAGATGGAATACAATGTAGGAAAATGTGAGGTCATCCACCTTGGGAAAAAAAACAGTAAGAGGGAATATTATTTGAATTGGGATAAATTACAACATGCTGCGGTGCAGAAGAACCTGGGGGCCCTTGTGCATGAATCCCAAAAAGTTAGTTTGCAGGTGCAGCAGGTAATCAGGAAGGCGAATGGAATGTTGGCCTTCATTGCGAGAGGGATGGAGTACAAAAGCAGGGAGGTCCTGCTGCAACTGTACAGGGTATTGGTGAGGCCGCACCTGGAGTACAGCGTGCAGTTTTGTTCACCTTACTTAAGGAAGGATATACTGGCTTTGGAGGGGGTACAGAGACGATTCACTCGGCTGATTACGGAGATGAGGGGGTTACCTTATGATGATAGATTGAGTAGACTGGGTCTTTACTCGTTGGAGTTCAGAAGGATGAGGGGTGATCTTAAAGAAACATTTAAAATCATGAAAGGGATAGACAAGATAGAGGCAGAGAAGTTGTTTCCACTGGTAGGGAAGTCTAGAACTAGGGGGCACAGCCTCAAAATACGGAGGAGCCAATTTAAAACCGAGTTGAGAAGGAATTTCTTCTCCCAGAGGATTGTGAATCTGTGGAATTCTCTGCCCAAGGAAGCAGTTGAGGCTAGCTCATTGAATGTATTCAAGTCACAGATAGATAGATTTTTAACCAATAAGGGAATTAAGGGTTTCGGGGAGAGGGCGGGTAAGTGGAGCTGAGTCCACGGACAGATCAGCCATGATCTTATTGAATGGCGGAGCAGGCTCGAGGGGCTAGATGGCCTACTCCTGTTCCTAATTCTGATGTTCTTATGTTCTAACATGGCCTGAATATTGACCATTGCGTAACATGGCCTGATCATTGACCTTTGAGTACATGGCCAGTTCATTGTCCTATTAGTAACTTGGCCTTATCATTCACCGGTGTGTAACATAGCCTCATCATTGACCTTTGAGTACATGACCAGTTCATTGACCTTTACGTAACATTTCCTGATCATTGACCATTGCATAACATGGCCTGATCATTGACCATTGAGTAACATGGCCTGATCATTGACTTTGAATACATGGCCAGTTCATTGACTTTTGTGTAACATGGCCTGATCATTAACCTTGAAGTAACAATCCCTGATCACTGGCCTTTGAATACATGGCCTGTTCATCAACCTTTGAGTAACATGGCCAGTTCACTGACCTTTAAATAACATGGCCTGATCATTGACCTTTGCGTAACATGGACTGATCTCTGACCTTTGAGTATATGGACTGATCTTTCACCGTTACATAACATGGCCTGAATATTGACCATTGCATAACATGGCCTCATCATTGACCTTTGAGTACATGGCAGTTCATTTTCCTATTAGTAACATGGCCTTATCATTCACCGGTGAGTAACATGGCTTCATCATTGACCTTTGAGGACATGACCAGTTCGTTGACCATTGAGTAACATGGCCTGATCATTGACCTTTGTGCAACATGACCTAATCATTGATCTTTAAGTACATGGCCTGATCATTGACCTTTGCGTAACATGACCTGATCATTGACCTTTGCCTAACATGACCTGATCATTGATCTTTAAGTACATGGCCTGATCATTGACCTTTGCGTAACATGACCTGATCATTGACCTTTGCCTAACATGACCTGATCATTGACCTTTAAGTACATGGCCTGATCATTGGCCTTTGTATAACATGGCCTGATCATTGACCTTTGAATATATGGACTGATCTTTCACCGTTTCATAACATGGCCTTATCATTCACCTTGACTTTTGAGTATAAGGCCTGATCATTGACCAATATGTAACATGGCCTGACCATTGACCTTTGAGTACATGGCCTGATCATTGACCATTGAGTAACATGGCCTGATCATTGACCTTTGAGTACATGGCCAGTTCACTGACCTTTAAATAACATGGCCTGATCATTTACCTTTGAGTAACATGGCCTGATCACAGACATTTGAATACGTGGCCAGTTCATTGACCTGTGAGTAACATTGCCTGATCATTGATCTTTGAGCACATGGTCTAATCTTTGATTTTGAGTTCATGGTCAGTTCACTGACCTTTGAATAACATGGCCTGATCATTGACCTTTGAGTAACATGGCCAGTTTATTGACCTGTGAGTAACATGGCCTGATCACTGACCTTTGTGCAACATGGCCTGATCATTGACCTTTGCGTAACATGGCCTGACCATTGACCTTTGAGTAACATGGCCTGATCATTGACCTTTGAGTACATGGGTAGTCCATTGACCTTTGAGTAACATGGCCTGACCATTGACATTTGAGTACATGGGCTAGGTTGATATTGTGTTATGGGCTCGATAAAGGTGGTGTCTGCTGTGGGTTGTTCAAGGAAGTCTGTGAATCGCAGCCTTGTTTGGTCCAGGTGCTTTCTGAAAATTTGTCCATTGTCTAGTTTGACTACAAACACCCTATTCCCTTCTTTAGCTATCACCGTACCCGCAATCCACTTGGGACCATGTCCATAGTTTAGCACATACACAGGGTCATTCAGATTAATTTCCCGTGACACAGTGGCGCGACCATTGCTTACATTTTGTTGCTGCCACCTGCTCTCTAACTGATTATGCAGGTTGGGGTGAACCAGCGAAAGTCTGGTTTTAAGTGTCCTTTTCATGAGTTCTCAGCTGGGAGCACCCCTGTGAGTGAGTGGGGTCTCGTGCGGTAGCTGAACAGTACTCGGGACAGTCGGGTTTGGAGTGAGCCTTCTGTGACTCGTTTAAGGTTCGGTTTGTACTGCCCGCTCTGCCTGCCCATTGGAGGCTGCTTTAAACGGGGTCGAAGTGACATGTTTGATCCCATTGCGGGTCATGAATTCTTAAATTTGGCACTGGTGAAACATGGCCCGTTGTCATTGACCAGTATGTCAGGCAGGCCGTGGATGGCAAACATGGCCCTCAGGCTTTCAATGTTGGCGATGGCAGTGCTTCTCGACATTATTTCACATTCAATCCATTTTGAAAAAGCATCCACCACCACCAGGAACATTTTACCAAGAAACGGGCCAGCATAGTCGACATGGATCCTCGACCATGGTCTGGAGGGCCAGGACCACAAACTTAGTGGTGCCTCTCTGGGCGCGTTGCTCAACTGAGCGCATATGCTGCATTGCCGTACACAGGACTCTAAGTCAGAGTCGATACCGGGCCACCACACGTAGGATCTGGCTATCGCTTTCATCATTATTATACCCGGGTGTGTGCTCTGGAGATCCGAGATGAACATCTCCCTGCCTTTTTTTGGTAGCACTACGCGGTTACCCCACAACAGGCAGTCTGTCTGAATGGACAGCTTGTCCTTTCGCCGCTGGAATGGCTTGATTAGCTCTTGCATTTCAATGGGGATGCTGGCCCAGCTCCCATGCAGTACACAGTTTTTTACTACGGACAGCAGAGAATCTTGGCTGGTCCAAGTCCTAATCTGGCAGGCCGTGACAGGTGATTTATCATTTTCAAACGCTTCCATGACCATCAAAAAGTCTGCGGGCTGTGCCACCATCAACAAGTTTGCAGGCTGCGCCATTTCCACCCCCTTGGTGGGCAATGGTAGCCGACTAAGAGCATCCGCACAGTTCTCGGTATCTGGCCTGTGGCGGATGGTATAGTTATATGCTGATAGCGTGAATGCCCACCTTTGTATTCGGGCTCAGGCATTAGTATTTATCCCCTTGTTTTCAGCGAACAGGGATGTGAGGGGCTTGTGATCGGTTTCCAGCTCAAATTTGAGGCCAAACAGATACTGATGCATTTTCTTTACCCAGAACACACACGCAAATGCCTCTTTCTCAATCATGCTGTAGGCCCTCTCGGCCTTAGATAAGCTCCTGGAAGCATAGGGTCAGGTTGCAACTTCCCCGCAATGTTAGCTTGTTGTAATACACACCCGACTCCATACGACGACGGGTCACATGCTAGCACGAGTCTTTACACGGGTTATACAATACAAGCAGCTTTTTGGAGCATAAAATGTTTCTGGCTTTCTCAAAACCAATTACTTGTTTTTTTTCCCTATACCCAGTTCTCACCTTTGCGCAATAATATCTGTAGGGGCTCTAAGAGGGTGCTTAACCCCGGTAGGAAGTTACCAAAAATAGTTGAGGAGTCCCAGGAATGACCGCAGCTCCGTGACGTTCTGTGGCCTGGGCGCGTTCCTGATAGTCTCTGTCTTGGTGTCTGTGGGCCGAATGCCGTCCACCGCGATCTTTCTCCCTAAAAACTCCACTTGTGTTGCCATGAAGATGCATTTCGACATCTTCAGCCGCAGCCCTACGCGATCCAGTGGCTGGTGGATCTCCTCCAGGTTTTGTAGGTGCTTGGCAGTGTCCCAACCTGTGACCAATATGTCGTCCTGAAAGACTACCGTGTGTGGTACCGACTCGAGTAGGCTCTCCATGTTTCTCTGGAAGATCGCTGCAGCCGACCGAATTCCAAACGGGCATCTGTTGTAGATGAACAGTCCCTTGTGCGTGTTGATGCAGGTGAGGCCCTTCGAAAACTCCTCCAGCTCCTGCATCATGTAGGCCGAAGTCAGGTCAAGGTTAGTGAACATCTTGCCTCCTGCCAGTGTCGCAAATAGGTTGTCTGCCTTAGGTAGCGGGTATAGGTCCCGTAGCGAGAAACGATTAATAGTTACTTTATAATGTCCGCAAATCCTGACCGTGCCTTCACTTTTGAGTGCTGGAACTATCGGGCTGGCCCATTCGCTGAATTCCACTGGGGAGATGATGCCCTCGTGTTGCAGCCTGTCCAACTCGATTTCCACTCTCCTCCTCATCATGTGAGGTACCGCTCGCACCTTGTGGTGAATGGGTCCTGCCTCTGGGACCAAGTGGATCTGCACCTTCATCCTGGAAAAGTTTCCAATGCCTGGCTCAAAAAGGGAAGGACATTTGTTAAGAACCTGGGTACATGAGGCCTCATCGACATGTGATAGCGCTCGAATGTCATCCCAGTTCCAGAGGATTTTGCCCAGCCAGCTCCTTCCAAGCAGTGTGGGCCATCGCCCGGGACAATCCAGAGTGACAGTTCGTGCACCGTATCCTCGTAGGTGACCTTGACCATGGCGTTGCCCAGGACAGTGATAAGCTCTTTGGTGTACATTCTCAGTTTCATGTGGATGGTGCTCAGGGCTGGTCTGAGTGCCTTGTTGCACCACAGTTTCTCAAACATCTTTTTACTCATGATGGATTGGCTAGCGCCAGTGTGCAGTTCCATGGCTACGGGTAGGCCATTCAGTTTTATGTTTAGCATTATAGGTGGACATTTCGTCGAAAATATGTGCACACCGTGTACTTCAGCATCTGCCTCCTCTCTCTGAGGCTCAAAATTGCTTTGATCCACCATGGACCGATCTCCCTCTGCCACGTGGTGGTTAGCAGGTTTTGCAGAGCTTGCAGCTCATCTGCAAGCTCGTTGAAGGTGCCCTATTGTTCCACAGCTCTTGCAAACATACCCTCTGAAGCGGCATGAATAGGCTGAATGGAAGCCTCCACAACACCAACAAGGTGTGAATTGCCTTGTATTCATCCCTTGTTGGGGACTCAGTCATCTGGGTCACCTGAGGCCTGCTGGCAGTTGCAGACTCGTGGTTTCTGCCCTGTACATTTCTGCTCACAAACACAGTTCCAGTTAATTTATGAACATTGCTAGCACTTGTGTGCCGAGAGATTTGTTTGGTGTTATCACTGGTGGACATAAATGCCTGTGCTATCGCAATGGCCTTACTGAAGGTCATTGTCTCGACAGTCAAAAGTTTTCATAGGATGGTCTCGTGGCCAATGCCCAGTACAAAAATGTCTCTGAGCATTTGCCCCAGGTAGCCATCAAACTCACATTGTCTTGCAAGTCGCCTTAGCTCGGCGACGTAGCTCACCACTTTCTGACCTTCAGATCGCTGGCACGTGTAGAACCGATACCTCGCCATCAGCACGCTCTCCCTCGGGTTAAGATACTCCCGAACCAGTGTACACAGCTCCTCATACGACTTATCTGTGGGTTTCACTGGAGCCAGAAGATTCTTCATGAGGTTGTAGGTCGGTGCCCGCAGACTGTGAGGGGGACCGCTCTCCTCTTTGCAGCGCTTCCTTCTCCGTCCAGCTCGTTGGCTACAAAGTACTGGTCTAGCCATTCGACATAGGCTTCCCAGTCCTCACCCTCCGAGAACTTCTCCAGGATGCCCACAGTTTGCTGCATCTTTGCGTTGGATTCGTATTCTCGTCACCAGTTATTGTGTTCCTAACACAGATGAGGCTGCACACAGGGAGTTTAAAGTAACAGTGACCTCAGTCTTTAATAAGACACTCCAGAGTGAGGAACAGGCCTTAGGGGCCAGCTTATATACAGTGCTCCCAAGGGATGCTGGGATCCCTTGGGACTTCAGGGGATGAGCTCCCTGGTGGCGGAACATGGGAGTGCATGCTTTACAGATACACAACACTAGATTTTACACATTTTTGCATGCACAACACCCACTTAACGTCCATTAAAGACTGAAATGAGGTATAATGCCCAGATATCGCCAATTTAGCCATAAAATGGAAACTGATGCCTATTTTTCGGACACATATCGCCGAGCGTTACTTTCCCCATGTTATTTGTCGAAATCTCGACTCGCAATATACGACTCAGACACCTTCAGCTCCGGCAGATGTTTCTTTAATTTTACTTGCAGCAAGGGAAAAGTCTCATTCAGTCAACAGCTAAATGAAGACCTCCAAAATGGTACAATTTCACGAGATATTTATACAGTAAAAACCCAAGTTATGGTCTCTTCCTGTGTATTGGCTCTGTCTTGCAGTCAGTGAATACAGATAAAGAGTTAATTACCACATCCTTGTCCTGACATGGTTTCCAAATGTCTCCTTTTGTCAGGGTTACTAGTTGGCCAGTCAGCCATTACTCGATGAGAGTGTGGTAATGAGCTATTACCGGCATTGCATTGTGTCAGGATTGTCCAGTTTCCTGATCAGCTATCTTTTGCATGAAATGGATGAGGTCTGTACAAGAGATAATGGCTGGTGTTTTGAGTATCTCAAAAGGGGGGGGGGTGGCGCAGTGAAACTGCAATGGACAATACAGAGGAGCACCATGGATGGTACTTATCTCAGCAGGGCAGTCTCCATGCTGTCTGGTGGCTATTAATCAGCTATCAGCCATTTCAAGCCAGGTTTAGCTGTTTATGCAAATTGTTTGTTGCAGAAATTTCTGGAAGGACCAGGACTCCATTTTGTTTTATATCAAAAAAGGTACAAAATACAGTGTGATACCGCTTAGATAAGAATACATTTTCACAGCTTAATATCGGGAAAAATTATACCGCCCGCCCACTTTATTTGGGCGGTATCATCATAATGGGCGAAACTAACGCCCATAATATCGCCCAGCGTTACTTACCGCACATAATTAACGTCGAGATTCAATAATACCGACCGCCCATTTTTTTTTGTCATAAAGATCACATTTGCCGAAACTAACGCATAGGAGATCACTCAGTGTCACTTTCACCACCTCGCACACATCCTGCCCATAATATCGCTCGCTCAAAACACCGCTCAAAAAAAGTGGAACTGTTCTGAATGAATCACAGTGGTGTGGGCGCCATTTTTAAAGTTGCAGGTCGCTTCATTCAAAAAGCTGCTTCAACTTCGGGGGAGTTTGGATTGACTCTGGAGTTCTTCTCAGGTGAAGTGACCATCTCAACAGACATATTTTCAGACTCTGGACGATTGGAGTTTACTGTAGGTGTATTTTAGTGAGGAAATTATTGCTTCTGATCAATCGCTATTATACTTTCATTGGAATGGGGCCAGCCATTTTTCAGCCTATATCGATTAATACGCAGATGTTGCAGAGTGCAAATGGCTCAATGTCTAATGCATATCAATATGTGCCCAATTTAAGACATGCCAGAATGAGGAGGATGTCCAGACCATACACACCCCGTACTAACAGGGAGAAGAGGTCTTACCTTGACGTGTCCGAGCATACCTGCCTTCAGACACTGCGCTTCAACAAGGTGGTGATCACTGAAATATGTGAGCTCATCAGGCCAGATATGCAGCCTGCCATCAGGACATTAGTGTCAGTCGAGGTCAAGATCACGGCGACACTGTCTTTCTACGCGTGACCACAGAGGCTCAGACTGACAGTGCTGGAGCATTCGACCGCATTGCTAAGTTACCCAGGATTCAGGGAGCAATACAGTGCACTCACATCGCTATGAGACGTGAATTGGCTAGAATAAACTGGCGAATGATACTTAAAGGGTTGACGGTGGATAGGCAATGGCAAACACTTAAAGATCACAGGGATGAACTTCAACAATTGTACATCCCTGTCTGGAGTAAAAATAAAACGGGGAAGGTGGCTCAACTGTGGCTAACAAGGGAAATTAGGGATAGTGTTAAATCCAAGGAAGAGGCATATAAATTGGCCAGAAAAAGCAGTAAACCTGAGGACTGGGAGAAATTTAGAATCCAGCAGAGGAGGACAAAGTGTTTAATTAGGAGGGGAAAATAGAGTATGAGAGGAAGCTTGCTGGGAACATAAAAACTGACTGCAAAAGCTTCTATAGATATGGGAAGAGAAAAAGATTAGTGAAGACAAAACTAGGTCCCTTGCAGTCTGAACAGAGAAATGGCAGATCAATTGAACAAATACTTTGGTTCTGTCTTCACGAAGGAAGACACGAATAACCTTCCGGAAATACTAGGCGACAGAGGATCTAGCGAGAAGGAGAAACGGAAGGAAATCATTAGTCAGGAAATTGTGTTAGGGAAATCAATGGGATTGAAGGCTGATAAATCCCTGGGGCCTGATAGTCTGCATCCCAGAGTACTTAAGGAAGTGGCCCTAGAAATAGTGAATGCATTGGTGATCATTTTCAAACAGTCTATCGACTCTGGATCAGTTCCTATGGACTGGAGGGTAGCTAATGTAACACCACTTTTTAAAAAAGGAGGGAGAGAGAAAACGGGGAATTATAGACCAGTTAGCCTGACATCAGTAGTGGGGAAAATGTTGGAATGAAAGATGAAATAGCAGCACATTTGGAAAGCAGTAACAGGATCGATCCAAGTTAGCATGGATTTATGACAAATCTTCTGAAATTTTTTGAGGGTGTAATTAGTAGAGTGGACAAGGGAGAACCAGTGGATATAGTGTATTTGGACTTTCAAAAGGCTTTTGACAAGGTCCCACACAAGAGATTATTGTGCAAAATTAAAGCACATGTTATTGGGGGTAATGTACTGATGTGGATAGAGAACTGGTTGGCAGGCAGGAAGCAGAGAGTCGGGATAAACGGGTCCTTTTCAGAATGGCAGGCAGTGACTAGTGGGGTGCCGCAGGGCTCAGTGCTGGGACCCCATCAATGATTTAGATGAAGGAATTGAGTGTAATATCTCCAAGTTTGCAGATGACACTAAGCTGGGTGGCGGTGTGAGCTGTGAGGAGGATATTAAGAGGCTGCAAGATGAGTTGGACAGGTTAGGTGAGTGGGCAGATGCAGTAAAATGTGGATAAATGTGAGGTTATCCACTTTGGTGGCAAAAACATGAAGGCAGAATATTATCTGAATGGCGGCAGATTAAGAAAAGGGGATATGCAACGAGGCCTGGGTGTCATGGTACATCAGTCATTGAAAGTTGGCATGCAGGTACAGCAGGCAGTGAAGAAGGCAAATGTCATGTTGACCTTCATAGCTAGGGGATTTGAGTTTAGGAGCAGGGAGGTCTTACTGCAGTTGTACAGGGCCTTGGTGAGGCCTCACCTGGAATATTGTGTTCAGTTTTGGTCTCCTAATCTGAGGAGGGACGTTCTTGCTATTGAGGGAGTGCAGCAAAGGTTCACCAGACTGATTCCCGGGATGGCAGGACTGACATATGAGGAGAGACTGGATCAAGTGGACCTTTATACATTGGAGTTTAGAAGGATGAGAGGGGATCTCATAGAAAGATATAAGATTCTGACGGGACTGGACAGGTTAGATGCAGGTAGAATGTTCCTGATGTTGGGGAAGTCCAGAACCAGGGGGTCACAGTCTAAAGATCATGGCTGATCATTCACCTCAGTACCCCTTTCCTGCTTTCTCTCCATACCCCTTGATCCCTTTAGCCATAAGGGCTATATCTAATTCCCTCTTGAATATATCCAATGAACTGGCATCAACAACTCTCTGCGGTCGGGAATTCCACAGGTTAACAACGCTCTGAGTAAAGAAGTTTCTCCTCATCTCAGTCCTCAAGCCATTTAGGACCGAGATGAGGAGAAAGTCAGAGAGTTGTCAACCTGTGGAATTCTCTACCGCAAAGAGTTGTTGATGCCAGTTCATTGGATATATTCAAGAGAGAGTTACATATGGCCCTTATGGCTAAAGGGATCAAGGGGTATGGAGAGAAAGCAGGAAAGTTGTACTGAGGTGAATGATCACCCATGATCTTCTTGAATGATGGTGCAGGCTCGAAGGTACGAATGGCCTATTCCTGCACTATTTTCTATGTTTCTATACAGGCACCTTCTCAGGAGCCAGAGCTTTTTCATAACAGAAAAGGATTTCACTCCCTGAAGGTCAAACTAGTTGTTGACCACAACCAGATAATTATGGCAGTGAATGCCAAATGTCCGGGCAGCTTCGATGATGCTCACATCCTGTGTGAGAGCGCTGTCTCTGACATCTTTAACAATCAGCCACAAGGACAATGCTGGATGCTTGGTGACAAGTGGCTGATGACCTCACTGCGAGACACCCACACCGAGGTCGAGAAGCGATACAACCAGAGCCACAAAGACACATGCAGTGTGGTCCAGAAAACAATAACTGTGCTTAAGCAGCACTTTAGATGCCTAGATCACTCAGGAGGGGAGCTACAATATAATCCTGAGCAAGTAGCTAAATTCATAGAAACATATAAGATTCTGACGGGACGGGACAGGTTAGATGCAGGTCGAATGTTCCTGATGTTGGGGAAGTCCAGAACCAGGAGGTCACAGTCTAAAGATAAGGGGTAAGCCATTTAGGACTGAGATGAGGAGAAACTTCTTTACTCAGAGAGCTGTTCACCTGTGGAATTCCCTACCGCAGAGAGTTGTTGATGCCAGTTCATTGGATATATTCAAGAGGGAATTAGATATGGCCCTTATGGCTAAAGGGATCAAGGGATATGGAGAGAAAGCAGGAAAGGGGTACTGAGGTGAATGATCAGCCATGATTTTATTGAATGCTGGTGCAGGCTGCACAACCTGGCTATCAGGAGGTGACAAGAATTGCCAGAAGGGACTGATGGTCCACCTCAGGAGAGAGAGGAAGAGGAGGACGAGGGGCTTGATGCTGAGCTAGGACCAGACAATCAGGCTGACTATACAACTATGCCCATGCCCCTCTCCAGACTGCAGGAAAGGGGCAGTGGTGGCTACATAGCTGCAAGACTCTTGCATCAGGAGGTCATAACTGAACAATTTGCCTGAAAGAACGTTGCTGTGAGTGACAACGCTGACACACTGCTGTTTGTGTGCAGCTCAGATATCAATGGTGGCCATCACCTTGGTGCCAGTTAAAATTTAAGTTGATTGAAGTTAAGTTTTATTTAACACTTTCATGTTAAGGAATCACCAGTGTGTAACAGTCCAGCTATCTGCCTTTGGGAGGGATGAAGGCAGAGGCGGTGGTTGGACGGATACGGGAGCGAGGGGGTGTCAAGGGGGGGAACAGTCTCAGATCCAGAAGCAGGATCTTGGTCCTGTCTGTCATCTGTCATTTGTAATGGTGGTGCGGAATCTAGGGGTGGAGTGCCGTGCTCCAGGACCAATGGGAGGCTTGTGCCAGCAGTCTAACAAAAGCCCACTTACCAGGGACCCAGATACATACATATTTTAATAGTTCGTAAAACGGCTGTACAGAAAAACCCTGGCATCAGCAAAACACACAATGGACAGTATCAAGACCTGATTACATTCGAACAGCACCATCGAAAACCCCATCAACACTTTTGGGAATCTTGTATCATGCTAAAGCTCAATCAGCCCACCAAAATTCTCACAAAGAGATCCCATAAGAGTTGATCAGCCTTCCAAAATCGCACAAAAGCAGTCATCAAAATCAATTGTGCACTCAGGTATAACTGGGAGCCCTTGCTGTAGTTTGGTGGTGACTTTTGGGCTGGTGGTAACTTTTGGGCTGAGGAAACACTTTTGAAGAAACGTACCCGAGAACACTCTGGAAAAGCACTTAGGGACCAAGTTTCGGCCTGAGTTGCTCCTGTTTTTTTGGAGCAATTGGTTTAGAATGGAGTATCTTAGAAATTTGAATTCTCGGCATTTAGTTTGCTCCAGTTCTAGTCAGTTAGAACAGTTTCACTTTGGAACAGAATTTTTTTTTCAAAAGGGGGCGTGTCCGGCCACTTACACCTGTTTTCAAAGTTTAGGCAGTGAAAACTTACTCCAAACTAACTTAGAATGGAGTAAGTGAAGATTTTTGTACGTTCGAAAAAACCTTGTCTACACTTTAGAAAATCAGGCGTAGGTTACAAATCAGGCGTAGGTTACAAATCAGGCGTAGGGAACGGGGGAGAGGGGGGTGAAGGGAAGTCATTAAATTCTACAATCAATCCTTAGTTATACTTATACAAATATTATACAAATAAATCCAACCTGAATAAAAATTTATAAGCAAAGAAAAGATTGAATAAACCATGTTCCTACCTGTGTGAAACAGCTTCGAGCTGTTGTGCTTCAGGCAGGCCTTTCATGTTGGAGACAGGCAGGGGTGTGGCGTCAATGTCTCGACGGCAGCCCCAACAGCGGCAGCAAGCAGCCTTCGAGCTGAGCTACGATGCTTCAGGCAGGCCTTAATTTCGTTAGTGGCTGGCCGGCAGCCGAGGAAGCAACACGCACGCAGCTTTCGAAGGGGTTTGAGGCCATTCGACCATGCGATAGGGGCGGTGTCAGTGGCTGGCCAGCAGCTGAAGATACAGCAGCAGCCTTCGAGCTGTGAGGGGACTGAGGCCATTTGGCCACGGGATAGGGGCATCATCAATGACTGGACGGCAGGCAAAGACACAGCAATCAAGCAGCCTTCAAACTGTGAGGGGGACTGAGGCCATTTGGACAGGGAGAGGCAGCCACATAGACAGTTTTATACTTAAATTTGCATAATGGGTACTGCATTGTCAACACTGCATATTATGCAATGGTTCGCCATCAATTCACTGCATAGGAGAGAACTGATTAGAGCTCATCGCACCAGGAACGTCGTAGCCCGTAGGTTGATGGGCAGGAGACCTTACCCACGTCGGCAATATCGAGCCAGGCGCTCATACCTGGACATGAGCAAGGCTGATTGTGTGAAAAGGCCGCGTTTTCGCAGAGAAGCTGTCACTGAGATCTGTGATATGGTGAGAGCAGATTTGCAGCCCAAAAGCAGAACGCCAACTGCCCTGTCTGTTGCATTGAAGGTAACAGCTGCCTCGGGATCGTTTCAGGCTACAACTGAAGATGTGTGTGCCATCTCTCAACGTGCAATACATGCCTGCATTTACCAGGTCATGGCTGCACTGTATGCGCGAAGGAATGACTTCATCAATTTTCCAATGACCGCACAAGCGATCCATGAGAGGGCTGTGGGCTTCTTCAGGATTGCCGGCTTCCCAAAGGTACAGGGCTGCATTGATTGTACCCACATAGCCTTGCGAGCACCTGTGCAGGATTCTGAGCAGTACCGAAATAGGAAAGGTTTCCACTCTATCAATGTGCAGCTCGTGTGTGACGACAAGCAGCGCATCATGTCAGTCGATGCGAGATACCCTGGCAGCACCCACGATGCGTTCATCCTACGCGACAACGTTATATCTGATATGTTTGAGCAGCAGCCAGAAGGTCAGAGCTGGCTACTGGGAAACAAAGGGTATGGCCTGACCACCTGGCTCATGAAGCCCCTATGCGTGACATAGACAGAAGCTGACCATCAATACAACATGGCGCACATTGCGACACGCAGCATCATTGAGAGGACCATTGGCATATTGAAACAGCAATTCCGATGCCTGGACCATTCTGGAGGACAGTTGCTGTACTCTCCTCAGATTGTCGGTCACTTCACTGTTGTGTGCTGCATGCTGCATAACTTAGCCATCATGAGGCAGCAGGAATTGGTAGTGGAACCAGAAGACCTACGTGAGGGTCCAGTGCATGATGATAGTATTACGGAAGAGCAGGATGTGGATGATAACGATGATAAGAAAAGCATGCAAGTGCCTGATGCCAGAGCACGAGGTCGGAGGAGGGCCGTCCATTGTGCCCCTTTAACGATTGCTCGAGCCTTGCACCAGCAGCTCATCCATGAGCGCTTCAACTACTGATGCCTGAGGGCTCTGCGACTACTTTTGCGTATGGACTTGTTTATTCTTTGGAGTTGTTCCTACGTTGTTTTGTGGAACATGAAACAGTTTTAATGAAAAAATATTTTATTGAAAAGTTAACATCACTGTAATAAAATATTTGTTGTATCAAACTATACTTTTTAATATGACTCTTGAAGATCACTTAAAAACTTTAAGATCACTTATAAACTTGTAAAGTTACAAAAGTTACAAAACAATCGCAATGTGAAAAATCTTACACTCTTAAGATCACTTAAACTTCAAGATCACTTTTTAGATGCAAAATTAAATAAGTTACAGAATGTGAGAGCATTTACACTATAAGATCACTTGAAAACCCTGAGATCACTTATAAGTTGTAAAGTTACAAAACTTACAAAACAGTTTCAATGTGAAAAATCTTACACTCTGAAGAACATTTAAACTTCAGGATCACTTTTTAGGTGCAAAATTAAATAAGATACAAAGAAATGTGAGAGCATTTACATTATAAGATCACTTAAAAACCATAAGATCACTTATAAGTTGTAAAGTTACAAAACTTACAAAACAATTTCAATTTGAAAAACACTACTACAGTTACATCAAGAACAAGAACAAAAGCAGCAAAGAAAGGCTGCAACCATGTCTCATCCATATCTCAGTGAATGTTCACTTCCTCATGGGGGTATCATTTGATTGGCCGGGCTGTGTGCCCTTATTGCAGCAGCTACCTCAACCAGGCCCTCCCTGACGGTCTGTGCCGTCGATTGCACTCCCTCGGACATTCCCTCCCTAAGTTCCCGTGTCATTACTGCTATTTCTCCCGTCAGGACCGTCAACTCTTCACCCACTGCACTGACGCCACCGATGAGTGATCGGGTAAGCTCATTGGTCTCCATACCCAATGCCACAACCTGAGCCGCATCTGTTGCACGCTGCATCTCAGGAGAGTGTGTCTCCAATCTCCTTCTCCTCTGCCTGGGTCTGCCTCGTGGCACCACTACACTGGGAGGCGCGGGCACGAACGGTGGGACGCTCGATGTTGCAAGCGGCACCACTACACAGGGGAGGCGTGGGCTGGGACTGTGGGACGCTCTGTGTTGCAGACGGCAGAACTAGAGGGAGAGGCTCGGGTTGGAACTTTGGGATGCTCTGTGTTGCAGACAGCAGAACTAGACGGAGATGCGCGGGCTGGGACGGTGGGGCGCTCAGTGTTCCAGACGACAGCACTCGAGTGCGAGCCATGGGCTGGGATGTTGGATGAATGGGTGTAAACCGCTCCATGATATCAGCAGCAGTACTGGGACCCGCTGCGTCGGAATCAAAACCATAGTAGGTGGAACCAGAACCTATGCGAGAGGGAGGCGCAGGCTGGGACGGTAGTGCACTGACTGTAGAATGCTGCATTATACCAGCAGCACCACTGGGACCCGCAACATCAGAAGCAAAACCATGGAAGGTGGAACTAAGACTTATGCTAGGGGTTGAAACTCTGATGCCCCTTGATGGGGGCTCATAAACATTAATTTGGAAGCTCTCCCCTGCAGACATTTCAGTCATCGCTGCCATCATCCAGTCTGGTTCGTCCGCAGCTGGTTGTACTGGTCCTTGTTCAGTACCCTCAGGATCCTCAGGGTTGGCAGCAGCAGCAGCAGCATCGTCATCATCATCATCATCATCATGTTCTGCAAAATACATCAGAACAGTCAAATGTTTAACAGCAAGGGAGGGGGCTGGATGGGTGGCATGAGTACTCTCACACATAGCAGGTCAGGCAGCAGGTTGATTTAAAAGGCCACGATGCATTTTCAGGACTTACCCTCTTCCTCGCGTGCGGGCCCAGCTTGTGCTGTACCGATTGCTTTTCTCCATGTACGACTCATCATAGCAGCTACCCTTTGTTCCAAGGGTGTCAGTGGATGCAGATTAGGCATGCCTCCTCCTGTCCGAGTTGCCTCCCTTTTGTTGTGGGCCAATTTCTTCTGCAAAGAGTAAAATATAACTTTTTACAGAGTGTGTCAGTCTGCAAGGTGGGACATACAGATAGCCAGGTTACAATTACGATTAAATTAAAAATGGGAAATATTACTTACACTAACTACTTGACCAAGGTCGTGCCATTTCTTTTTACACTGGCTTCCAGATCTCATGGTATGCACCACTGCGCAGTAATCTTCTGCAACTAGGTTCCAGCGTTTCTTCATTTCTTTTGGTGGCACTTTTATGCGACCTCTGTTGCTGGTATCCAGCTCCTGCCATCTCTGCTCAATTACGTTGACTAATATCTCTACTTCCTCATGCAAGAAATTCTTTGTTCTTGGTGGACGTTGATCCATTGCAAAGTTGAATTGGCACTCTTATTTCTCAAAACACACAGTCTTTAATTTGCATGCACCAATGCAGCACCGGTTCTGCAAGGTTAGCAGTGAAAAGCTGAACTCACTGATTTCAGCAGGTGATTTATTCAACAGTGTTGCTAAAAGCACTCCCTCTCACACAAAAGTATCACAAAAATTAAATTACAAGCCTTTCCAGGAGTCCAAGAGACAAATCTTCACTTTTTCTCCAGTCCCTTTAAAAATGGCCAAGTGCCAATGTTTGTTTCACACTGCGCATGCGCACACGTTCCAACGCGCACACGCAGGGTTGCCAGCACGACGTTGGCTCATTTAAATTAGACCCTGTAGGGGAGGACGAAAACCCCCTCATTTTACCCAGAAGGAAAAGGGCTGTGGGATCAGTCTGTGCTTTGAATTGAAACCGATGGAAGGAAAACTTTGGGACACAAATGGAGACCCCCCCCCAGTGTTTGGATTCATAGGAAAGGGAATTTAATTTGGAACTATCTACCAGAAAGTTTGAAATCCTAAAGTGCACATGGAAGAAACTATGAACTTTAATCGAATTTGGGATTTTTTTAAAGGTCTGCAAGAAAAGGAGTGGAGTCAATATCAAAAGGGCCAGTTTGGACATTGGAACTAATCAAATTGTGTGGGAACTGTATACCCTCGAAACTTGCCCCTTGAAAACATTAGCATTTAAACAATGCCACATACATATTCCAACACCTTTTTCATCAGGCATAGAAATATCTGGCTCAGGCCAGACTAGCACAATGGCTACAGGAGGCCAATGCAATCAACACCCACTCAAACCTTGAGTAGGTTAAGATCAGTGGGGAAAAAAACCTAAAAACCTCAAACTGCTGCATTTTTCAAAATCAAAAGTCCACCAATGAGAAGAATCGACTTCAGCAGGAGAGGCGGACTGGATAATCTGGCTATAAAAAAGGGGTTTCTGACGTAGTGAAGAAGAGAAGTGATGATTTTCCCTGCCCTCGTGATTCAACAACCACAAGCCTCTCGACACTGAAGGAAAACCAGTGTCCAAAGACACCGAAGATAGAAGAAACAAACCACCAGACTGCGGAAGGCACAGTAGTGAGTATAACCTCTGGTCCCTAGAACTCCCAACTCAGTTAGGCCAGGAAAGGTGGGAGGTTGGGCATTGTACTGCTAAACTGGTGTAAAGATTTTCGTTGTGTCCGTTTAGTGGGATTTAGGGGGATTGTTTTGTTGGTGTATTGCTGTTTGTTGAGTTACACCTTGCCAAATAAATTGGAAGCCTAAAGTTCCTCTTGGAATCACCTTGTCTCAGTTCTATTGTATTACATCTCCTGATCGTGAGTCTTATGTCAGAACCGTGTAAGGGAAGCTAGGAGCGCCTCGAAAACGCTCAACTGTGTGTCACAGGCTAGGGAAGAAGGGGTTAGGAGTGTTTGACACTCACAGGTGCCTCTCAGGCTAGGCATAAGCTGTGGGTCGCACGAGTCTCAAAACCCCCTTCATAAGCTGTGGACACAGTCTTTCCAGGGGTGCTCTTGCAGCACTCAGGGTACCTCACAGGCCAGGCATAAGCTGTGAGGGCAGAAGCCCAGAGAGAGACACCCAAGGCACAACAACAACCCTGGGAAAACCCCTTACAGAACATGGCGACCACGAAGGGACATAAGCAAACAGGAGATGTTAATATAACAGATGAGGTGATAAGAGAGGAAACTAAAATGGAGGAGAGAATTTCCTCATACATTTTTGGCAAGGTGAACCTCACCAAACCTTGGGTACAAGCCCTCACTCGGGCAGAGCGCCCAGTGAATGCTGCTGCCCAGTGGACAGCAGGGAAGGACCACAACCGCAGGGTGGAAAAGGCCATCTGGCTTATCTGCCTCACCCGCCAAGTCCGAAAGCTCGACCAGCGGGTGAAGGACTTGGAACAGAGTCTTCAGAAATCAGAGGAGCTCTCTGCTATCCGGGCTGTGGTTGGGGACAACCTGCTGGCCGAATTAGCTGGGGAGCAGCAAAGGAACCGGCAGTTGGAGGTGACCTTCCGAAATAGCCGGGACTATCTTCAGTGTCAGGTCACTGAGGCCAAGGGTAGTGAGGGGTCCCTCCGGGAACAGAATTCTCGGCACACCCAGAAAATTTGGGAACTGGAGAATAAATTAAAAGACGTACAGGCAGCCTATAAAGTGGCCAGTAGCAGTGAGTTTGCAGATCACGGTCCCTGCCAGGAGAGGATTAAAACTCTCACCCACGCTCTATCCCAGGCAAAGGGGATGGTCGCCCTGATAGGACCTGGAGGGTCCACAGGGGACAAAGGAGAGTATTGGGGGGTAGAGGAGAATCCAAAGGCAAGAGACGCCCGACCACCTCCTGAGGCACCGGTGGTTTGTCCGGTGGGGTACCAGGAGGGGCGGGACACGCAGGTAGTAGCATTCCCAGGGCTGGGGGCAGGACCAATGTGTCCCGCTCGGCAGCAGGGATGTGAGGCTCCAGCCGAGGATCAGTTAAAGGCTGGATCAGGCGACCAGGCACTGTCTGCTGCACCGGGTATGGTGGGACAGCCGGAGGTAGAGGGACCAGCGCAGAAAGATCCTGAACCAGGGCGGATGTGCCCGGTCAGGCAGCGCAAGTACGGTCCTCCACAGGGAGGTGGCCAAGGTCGGGGAGCGCTGGAGAGCGACTTTATTATTCCCCATGGAGTTCAATCACTCAGGGCCATGGTGGCCCATTTGGCCAAACTCACTCGCAGCGGGGACCCGTCTATCCACTTCATGGAGGTGATGCAGGCAGGGGAAATTAATGGGTGTGACGAGGAAGAGCTGCTGCTCTTCTCTCTGGACAACAAATTGTACCAGGCCCTACCGGCAGAATGCCGGAGGGGACAGCGTACATTTACTGAGGTCCAGAGGGCCGTCCTTGAGGCTATGGGCTTCGATGACGGCAGTCCTTTCGAACGGGTCGAAAGGACAAGGCAGCTCGCAGGGGAAACCCCGCAGGCGTTTGCGGACAGGCTGTGGGTGGTATACCATGCAGCCTGTGGGGAGCTCCTCGACCGGGCGAATCTTTCCGCGGTACAGACTGGCCGCTGGCTGATGTGGCAAACTGCTTGCCCCGGCTCAAGGCCACTGGCACTGGTCCAACGGAATGGAGGAGGGGAGGAGGAGAAAACCTCCAAAGGTCGGGTAAATGAAGTAAAACCCAACTCGATTCCCAAAGGGGAATGGCACCAGGAGGGTGGCCGCTCGTCTGATAAGGAGGGAGTGTGCTACAGGTGTGGGAAAACTGGGCATTTTAAAAGGGATTGCAGGAGCCCAGTAAAGAGATATGGGGGGAGAAGTCCTTCAGGAGCCGCCCAGAGTGGGGGAAGTGGAGCGAGCTCCTCACCATCCCTTGACCAGATAGTAGCTGCAGTGAGGACAGTGCTGGAGGGGACTGGGAAGGTAGCCACAGCAACAGGCAGGGAAGCACCAGCAACCCTGCCAGTACAGAGGCCGTGACTAGCCCAGACCCAGCCTGCATACCTGTGCCCACTAGAATACGACCCCTGGGGACGACCCTGGGTCAAGATGGAGGTTGAGGGTGTATTGGGTACCTACATTTTGGACACTGGTGCTTCCAGCACGATAGTCCATTCGGAGGACCCCGCAACCTCACCTCTATCAAACGGGGTGCCGTATCAACTAGTTGGGTTCACAGGTAATGAGAAGGCTGGGTTTTTCTCAGTCCCGCTTGCAGTTCGTTTAGGAGCACTCCAAACACAATGGAAGTGCGTCCTGATGAACTGGGAGCAGGTGGGAAAAGGGATTTTGGGGGCTGATTTTATTATCGCTCGCCAGATCCTAGTAGACTTGAGGAATCACTGTCTATGGGGCACAGTGGGCACGGGAGCAGAGGGAGAAGTCATGGTTATTGATAAGAAACAGGGAAAAGGGACTCTGTGTACAATGAAGCCAAAAGGGGGTTACGACCTGGAGGTTCTGGTCTGTAACACCCCGGCCGAGTACCGGGCCTATGTGCAAGCAAATCTTGCAGCATTTGCCACCCATAAACACGACTGTGGGAGAGTCACAGGAATGGAGGTTCGAATAGATGGGGATCCCATGTCGCGCCCGCAAAAGCAATATGGCTTTCCCCGAGAGGCAGAAGCAGACTTGGAGACAGCTTTAAGCTCGCTTGTCGAGCAGGGTGTTTTGAGACCCATAGCCACCCATGTCAACTCCCCGCTTTGGCCGGTTAGGAAACCGGACAATTCTTGGAGGGCTACGGTGGATTATAGGGTGCTCAATAAAAACATCCCAGTTTGTGCCCCCACAGTAGCGGCGGTTGTGGATCTGATCGGGGAAATCCCTGCATCCGCAACCACGTTCACAGTGTTGGACATATCCAACGGGTTCTGGTCTATCCCTGTACGGAGGGAAGACCAGTACAAGTTAGCCTTCACCTTCCAGGAACAGCAGTATACATGGAGTTGCCTCCCACAGGGCTTTCATAATAGTCCCAGCATCTTTCACCAATGCATGGCGAACTGCTTAAAAGGCTTCAGCCAGCCACACCAGCTGGTCCAGTATGTGGACGACCTGTTGTTGTTCACAGACAGCAGCGAGGAACACGGTCCACTGCTGGCCGAACTGCTGGTATTACTGAAGGAAGGGGGTTTTAAAGTTAACCCCAAGAAAGCCCAGATAGGTCTAGGAGAGGTAAAATTCTTGGGCCTGACGATAAGGGCAGGAGAAAGGGCCATTGATGAGGCTAGAAGAAAGGCAGTGCAGGAACTCCCTGTCCCTAGGGATGTGTCGGGGGTAAGGTCTTTCCTGGGAATCACTGGCTACTGTAGGGACTTCATCGAGGACTATGCAGCCACTGCCGCCCCTCTGCTCAGACTCCTACATAAGGGGGTCGAGTGAGAATGGGACGAGGGCTGTGAGGCAGCATTTGTCCGTCTTAAGAGAGACCTGCAGATAGCACCAGCCCTAGGGGCAATTGATGGGGGTGAGGAATTCTTCCTGGAGGTGGCAGCCAGTGGCGACAGCTTAAGTGCAGTGTTGCTCCAGGGGCGAAACGGTCAGCTGAGACCAGTGGTGTACTCCTCCAGGGTCCTCACGGAGGTAGAAAAGGGATACTCCAATTGTGAGAGGCACTTGCTTGCCACCCACTGGGCAGTAAAGAGAGCTCAGATCTTTACCGGAATATCCCCCATTACACTCCTCACCCATCATACCCCGACGCAGATGCTGTTGGACGGGAGGATTAAGGACGGGACAGTGAGCAGTGCTAGAATCACTCGCTGGACCCTCCTCCTCTCCCAAATGACTTTAAAGGTCAAGGGCCTCTGCGAGCCCAGGCTCGCAGCAAATTTAATCTATCCAGGGCAGCCGCATCGATGCTCTGTGGAGGGAGTATGGGACATTAACTTTGGATTTCGGGCAGGGATACACTCCACAGGCCGCGAGATCTACGTTGATGGCTCCAGTTCAGTGTCCGCGGGTACAAGACTCACGGGCTGTGGAGTTTGGGATCGCAAGACAGGAATTGCCTTGGCTCTTAAACTCCCATGCACCCTGAGCGCCCAGCAGGCGGAACTCTCGGCGGTGATGTATGTGGTCACACACCCCGAGGAATTCCCTACCCCATACACGATTTGCTCAGACAGCATGTTCACTTGCAATTCGTGTACAGAGTATCTGGCGATTTGGTCACGCCGGGGGTACACCTCTGCGGATGGGAAGCCGCTTGTGACCAAACCCCTGCTAGAAAAGATTGTGGCTGCAGTGGGAGAAACCGGGGATGTATATATCCATAAGGTAAAGGCCCACTCCAAAACTGAGCCACGGGGGGAAGGTAACCAGCAGGCAGGCAAGGGAAGGTGCTCGCACAGGTCGCCCATGGGACCCATACGAGGCAGGCAGGATAGCAGCAGCAAGAAGCAAGCCAGGGACACAAGGGAGCATAGGGGCGGCTGCGGCCCCGGACCTTAAAGTAGTCCAGATGCAGGATCCGATCCTGAAGGCTGCCTTGGCTGCTATCAAAAAGGGGGAAAAGGCGGAGGGCCCATACAGTGCTGCAGATATTGCTGTGCGGGAAGGCATGTTGTTTAAAGGGGACAAATGGGTAGTGCCGCCACAATACCGGAGGGAATTCCTTCAGCTGGCCCATGAGGGTCCAGGTGCGGGACACCCTGGGCTGGAATCTACCTGGCAACGGGTAGAAAAGGCAGGGTGGTGGCCAGACCTCCGGGAAGACGTCCGCAACTTCTGTGCGGGCTGTCTGGTTTGCGTTGCAAACAACCCAGACCCTCAGAAAAGGAAGGCGTTTATGGGACACGTCAGGCGGGTAGAGGGACCATGGCAGTCGATCCAGATCGACTACATCGGACCCCTACCGGCCGCCCAGGGAGGTTATAAATACTGCCTCGTCCTGGTGGATGTGTTTTCCAAGTGGGTGGAAGCCTTCCCTTGCCGAACAGCTACCGCGGTGGGGACTGCAAAAATCCTGGTGAGGGAGGTGTTCTCTCGGTGGGGTCTACCTCAAATCGTGGAGTCCGACCGGGGAAGCCACTTCACCGGCCAGGTGATGCAGGCCACCCTAAAGGTGCTGGGGATAAGAGCCAAATGGCATGTCGCCTACAACCCTCAGTCCTCAGGCCCCGTAGAACGCCTGAACCGGACCCTAAAGGAAAGGCTGCGCAAGGAGACGGGAGACTCACCGAACAAGTGGGTGGAGGTCTTACCGTTGGTCCTCATGGGAATCCGGGCCAGTCAGTCAAAGAGCACAGGGTACTCACCCCATGAGCTGATGACGGGCCGGATCATGAGAACCCCAGTGCAAGTGTTGGCGCCGGTTCTCACCGAAGGGCAGCTCCAAGAGGTGAACCAGGACCGGTTTGTCAGGAATCTGTTTGAACACCTGAAACAGATTCACTGGCAGGCTGCTAGTAACATGGGCAGACAGCATCAGAGTAACCGATTGCTGCTAGAACCCAGCAAACACCACGAATGGGAGATAGGGGACCAGGTCATGGTGAGGAACTATGCTCGGGTCGGGGTTTTTGAAGCATTATACATGGGACCATACAGCATAGTCGACAAGGCTAGCCCTATGGTCTATGCGGTTCGACTGCCTCGCCGGGTGAAGTGGTATCACATTAATCAGTGTAAATTGTTTGACCCCAAAAGAGGTAAAAAACAGAGGGGACGAGCAAGGGAAGGGAATCAGGCACTGGGGGAAGAACAGGCCCCAGTGGATTTGGAGGCTCCGGAGGAGGCAGCGAGCCCCGAAGCTCTACAGCCGGGGCTGGTTCATTGCTCCTGTAAGGCTATCCCACCACTGGGTAGAGGTTCCCAGCCCACTAACAGAAGTAGGGAGAAAGGTTCTACCATTAGCAAGGTTCAAGGGGAAGCTGAACCTCTCATGGTGGATCAGCTGGGGCTAGCCCAAGAGGTGGAGGAGATAGCATTGCAGCCCATAACGTGGGACTCTGCACCGACAGTAAGGAGGAATGACAGAGTGCCACAGCCCAGGGCGTCGTGGTCCCCTGTTTACTTAGCCTCCCGCCCCAGACTGATACGGCGAAAGACAACAGGGAGGGTGCTCTGTTGCACTAGCAAGGGTCTCCCACCGATTATCCGGGGCTCGGGAGGGCCTTGGAGGGCAGCACAAGACTCATTAAGGGGGACCATACGAGCCCCTCAGCGGAGGACATCCTGGTCCCCAGGGTACGGTCAGCCAAGTGGTCGACGACGCCTGTACAGTGACAGCATGTAGCCTGGCCACCCGGGGACGGGTGGCGGTGTATATATTTTCACTTCCTGTTTTGTTACTTTGTGTTGTGAGTATATGTGTTTAGGTAAGGCAGTGATGGTTGGGTACAGCATTTTTGTGTTTGGAACATGTTAAGTGGGCCGAGCCTGGAGAGGTCTCTCAAGGCAAGGCCATGCTCTTCTTGCCTTTCAGATGTCAACACCTCCCGACTGGACATTAGTGATGCTGGTATCGCTAAGGATCTGCACCGGGCACCGAGGGGACACCGAGGACTCCCTGGTTTTCGGATGCTCCGGGGGCAGAGCGCCGACAGTGACCACAGGAGAAGGGACTCCGGCGGCGGATGGCCGGGTCACCTACTCCCACGAGGGGAGATGGCCTGGGTGATTGGGATCGAACTCCACCAAGTACTCCAACCATAAGGACTTTACCTACGGAGAGGCCTCCATCCCCTGCCCGGAGATCACTGTGGCCACTTCCAGAGTGAGAGTGACAGAAGGCAGGAAAGTATGCCTAACTTGCCAAGGGGACATACCTCTGGGACGGTGGTGGTGGCTCAGAAAGCTCAAGAGGGAAATGAGAGACCGACACTCGGACTGGGAACGTCTGGATAATGATACCTACCGAACCATCATGGGGTCATCCGGCGGGGTAACGGTGTGCTGGGAGAAATGGTGGGCGTACGACCAAGGAATTTATTTGTGTATGTGGGGATCCACTCGCGTGTGTTCAGAGGGGGTCTCCATTGCTTTTTATAGGTGGTGGCAGGATGTCGGGGATGGGGTGGTATGGGATCGCAGCGGGGAGGCGTGTGTGACCCCCAATCCCCGGGTACCAGTAAACGCCACCGAACTTGTAGTTCGGGAAAGGAAGCCCCCACCCACGGCCAAGCCCACCGTCCCACACGAGTGCCCGACAACAACCAGGGGGCTGGGGAATGGTTTAGTGTTGGTCCCTACCGAGAAACTATTTTATCAGGGGGTACGCTACGCGGTGGCATCAGTGGTGCTAAATCTGACAGAAGTCCGCCTACCTACGTGGTGTCCCCGGGAAACCGAGCTGTTATACCAGGCTCTGCTGCGGGAGATGTTCCGGAAGTTCTATGAACTGGACTTCGGGGATGTCAAAGTGACAGACTTGTATAAACAGTGGGATAGGGCCGAACCGGGCAGGCAGAAGCGTGGCACTTTAAATGACATTCTTACGGGGTTTAACACCAGGGCGTCCGCCATAAACAGTTTGGATAACATGCAGCTGGCCCTCCAGATAAATGGGTTAAAGAATCAGCTGCGCAAAGTCCTGGGGGACGAGAATACCGTAGTGGGATCCGCGCTCCATGAAGAGGTGGCAATGACAGTTCACTTAAAGGAGATTATCTCTCAATTGGAGGCGCAGGCCAGGGCTGTAAACGCCTTGATTCGGGAGGATAGAAACGCCTCCGATCAAGCCGCCCAAAATGAGGTGTGCGTGCTCTATGGGGCCTGGTTGCTGGGAGAGGGACGGAGTAACCTCGAGGATCTGAGACAGGGATAGGTCCCCTCCTGGATCAGCAACCAGCACTTAGCAGCACTGCACCCTTACAATAATGTTTTGAGTCCTTGCCAACTTCGTGTAGCATCGGAAGCCTACCCGGTACCGGTGGACTGTGGAAAGTCAAATCATACCATCATGGGTGTGGTGGTCAGGATGCCCGTGATGGGGGCGTCCCCACGACCAGCACCCCTGTACCGAGTGGAGAATGTGGGAGTCATTCGTGGAGGGGTGCATGTTCGATTCCAAGAGGTCCCACCTTATGTCACAATGTGGGAGCACACTGTGACAGGTACAGACCTCTCGGGTTGTCGGAGCAGGGGAGCACAGGTAATCCTGTGCCCCCAGCACTTGAACGCTTTTGCAAGGCCACAATGCGGGTTCAGCACTGCTGGGGCAGAGCCTATCAATTGCACAATGGAGGTAATGGCCCCTAACCACATGCCTCCACAGGTAGCATATGTAGGCGGTGGGACATATTGTGTCACCACAAGTGCCCAACGGTATGAACACGGACCGGGAAGGTGGTGTCCAATTCCGTACAGCAGCTTTTGCTTTAAACCCAGGGCAGAGGTTCAAGTGACACACACCAGAATCAACCCATCCCTGAACCTTCCACGATTCACCTCACGGTACAAAACAACCTCAGCCATCTACAACAATATGTCGCCCAGTTTGGCTATCCCATTGCCCCACTACCTGAGAAACTTACAGCCCTCCTCCAGGCAGTGGATTTGTCTCAAAAACATTTTTACACCATGGAGCAGAAAACTGAAATTCTAGCAGGGGAGATTGCCCAGATTAAACCCCCAGCATGGTGGGATTTGGGAATACGGGCAGACATACCTGCATGGATCCGGGTGGGATCGCATGCCTTAGTAATCGGCCAACTCCTGATTGTAGCGTATCTGCTAGTTACAAGCTGTAAGCTCAGGAGAAAAAGAAAAAGAACGCAGTTCCTCAGGCTACTACACAGCCAGGAGAGCCGTTGCTAAACACTCAAGGCGTGTAAACAAAGCTTGACCGTGACACTTAGGCGGTTTTGTTATTTCCAGGGATGACTGCGTTTTCATACATGGCTCCTGGGGAGTTTGTAGGGCAGGTTTCTTTGTTTTACGTTTGAGACTGAAATGAGACTCAATGTACAATTACTACTGTAACCTTAAGTACATATATGTATGTTGCTGTCGTGTATTGTAATCTGTTGGATTTCTGTGTTTAGTACCGCGTTAAAAGGAATTACGATATATATCGACGGGATCAGTTTAGAGTTAAACTGGGGAAAGTTGGGCAATTTGGGAGACCTAGGGTTTTCTCACCACCCTGAACTTTGACACACTCGAGTGGTGTCTGACTGTGTCAGATGGGGGATTATGTAGGGGAGGACGAAAACCCCCTCATTTTACCCAGAAGGAAAAGGGCTGTGGGATCAGTCTGTGCTGTGAATTGAAACCGATGGAAGGAAAACTTTGGGACACAAATGGAGACCCCCCCCCAGTGTTTGGATTCATAGGAAAGGGAATTTAATTTGGAACTATCTACCAGAAAGTTTGAAATCCTAAAGTGCACATGGAAGAAACTATGAACTTTAATCGAATTTGGGATTTTTTTAAAGGTCTGCAAGAAAAGGGGTGGAGTCAATATCAAAAGGGCCAGTTTGGACATTGGAACTAATCAAATTGTGTGGGAACTGTATACCCTCGAAACTTGCCCCTTGAAAACATTAGCATTTAAACAATGCCACATACATATTCCAACACCTTTTTCATCAGGCATAGAAATATCTGGCTCAGGCCAGACTAGCACAATGGCTACAGGAGGCCAATGCAATCAACACCCACTCAAACCTTGAGTAGGTTAAGATCAGTGGGGAAAAAAACCTAAAAACCTCAAACTGCTGCATTTTTCAAAATCAAAAGTCCACCAATGAGAAGAATCGACTTCAGCAGGAGAGGCGGACTGGATAATCTGGCTATAAAAAAGGGGTTTCTGACGTAGTGAAGAAGAGAAGTGATGATTTTCCCTGCCCTCGTGATTCAACAACCACAAGCCTCTCGACACTGAAGGAAAACCAGTGTCCGAAGACACCGAAGATAGAAGAAACAAACCACCAGACTGTGGAAGGCACAGTAGTGAGTATAACCTCTGGTCCCCAGAACTCCCAACTCAGTTAGGCCAGGAAAGGTGGGAGGTTGGGCATTGTACTGCTAAACTGGTGTAAAGATTTTCGTTGTGTCCGTTTAGTGGGATTTAGGGGGATTGTTTTGTTGGTGTATTGCTGTTTGTTGAGTTACACCTTGCCAAATAAATTGGAAGCCTAAAGTTCCTCTTGGAATCACCTTGTCTCAGTTCTATTGTATTACATCTCCTGATCGTGAGTCTTATGTCAGAACCGTGTAAGGGAAGCTAGGAGCGCCTCGAAAATGCTCAACTGTGTGTCACAGGCTAGGGAAGAAGGGGTTAGGAGTGTTTGACACTCACAGGTGCCTCACAGGCTAGGCATAAGCTGTGGGGACGCACGAGTCTCAAAACCCCCTTCATAAGCTGTGGACACAGTCTCTCCAGGGGTGCTCTTGCAGCACTCAGGGTACCTCACAGGCCAGGCATAAGCAGTGAGGGCAGAAGCCCAGAGAGAGACACCCAAGGCACAACAACAACCCTGGGAAAACCCCTTACAACCCGCCCCCCACTGCTTAGAGAAGCGGCGCGAGTGTCTGACTGTGCCCCCCCGCTGTGATGTGCGAGCCGCGCCAAGCTGAGTTCGAGCTCCGAGGAGCCGGAGAATCTCGCAGTTTTTTTCCTGCGCACTTTTAGGCGCGAAGAACAGGCGTCCAGTTCGGGGCTGCGCCGTTTTCGGTGCGGCCCGAAATTTGGGGCCTTGGACTCTGGGCTCTTTGAATCTGGCTTTTGAAACATCTAACTTGCCACACGAGGTTACAGCAACGCAACAAGAAGAACCTAACAAGAAGCCTCGGAGTCACTGAAAAACCAACAATCATCCAGCGCTGACTCAAGGAAAAAACGTATTTATCATCAAAATGTCGACCAGTGCTAATACCGAAGACACCAGCCAAAGAATCCACAAGATTGAGGAGAGAGAAAGCAGTGTGCAACTGGTCTAAACTGTGGAGAAATCCTTTCGTGAGCATAGTCCCTGCAATTTCAGAGCCTAACTTAGATAGTGTAGTGGTGGGAGGTGTTTTTTTTTTCACTGCATAACCTCTGTACCCGTTGCATATACGTTTTCCCCCTTTTTCTGTACATTTTGTTATATGCTATTAAGTTAATTAGTGTGGTGTGCTATTTTCCAAATAAAATATTTGTTCTTGCACCAAACAGTTGTCTGTCTACATCTATCACATCCCCTAAATAATCCCAAGCCCTAGAACCAGGGAGTGGGACGATTTGAACTGTCAAGGTCAGAAAAGGCTGACAAACCCACCACCCCCTACATAATGGCGAGCCAGGTAGGAGCTTGGTACAAAGGATGTGAGGATGTCGACTCGGTTCTGGTGGAAAGAACAAAAATGGAGGAAAGAATCTCCGAATATGTATTTAAGAAAGTAAATATTGCCAAAAAGTGGGTCATACGCCTATTACAGGCTGAGCATCCAGTGGACGCAGCTGCTAAATGGACCGAGAGCAAGGACCATAAAAGATCAATAGAGAAAGCTATTTGGTTGGTCTGCTACCAAAGACAGATCCAGCTGCTGGATAGGAAGGTCAAGAAATTGGTAGCAGTGCTTTAGGAATCCGAAGAGCACTCAGCCATAAGGGCTATGGAGAAAATGTTTGAGGAATTAACTAAACAAAAGCATAGCAGATTACAGCTAGAGGAGACCCACAGGAATAAGCCAAGTAACAGAGGCAAAGGGGAATGAGCTGGTGCTGCGGGAGGAAAATGCCTGCCTTACAAAAGTAATAAGAGAACAGGAGGAGAGGATACGGGATGTGCAGGCAGCCTATAAAGTAGCCAGTAGCAAGGGCTTTGGGGTGGAGGATCACGGGCCCTGTGAGGCCAAGATAAAAAGTTTAACCCAGGCCCTATCTAATGCTAAGGGGATGGTATGCCTGATAAGCCCAAGCGCTCCTAAGGGAGATGTGCAGGAGCAAGGGGGAGTCGAGGGGGAGAGGGATAGAGTGGCAGAAAGGGGCGTCCAAACACCGCCTGTAGCCCTACCGAGGTTAAGCCTGGCAGTACAGAGAGAGCGCGGCACCGGGGAAATACAAGGGGTGTCAGGACCAGGGCTGATGTGCCCGACCCGACAACAGTGGTCAGGGATAAGGGGCCCTGGAGAGCCAATTTGTAATTCCCCATGGAACCCAGCAGCTCTGGTTAATGGTAGCTCATTTAGAAAAGTTAACCCCTCAAGGGGACCCCTCGGTGCATTTTATGAACATAGAGCAGGCAGCCGGTATAAACGGCTGCGATGAGGCCTAACAGGCTAAAATGCTGCTTTTCTCCTTGGATAGCAGGGTATAACAGGCCCTCTCTGCAGATAGCAAGAAGGGGCAGAGCACATACGCTGTGATCCAAGAAGAGGTGTTAGAGGTTCTGGGCCTAAATGATGGAAGTCCGTTTTCCCGGGTCGAGAAAACCCTGCAACAGGCAGACGAAACTCCACAAGCTTTCATAGACAGGCTGTGGCCCGTCTACGAGAGAGCATGTGGAGGAGATCTCGACCGGGAACACCTGGACCAGGAACCAACAGCTCGCTGGCTTCACAGCCTAGTGGCTAACTGCCTGCTACGAGTAAAGGCTAAAGCTGAGCTGTGGTTCCACCCCAGAGACCCCACCGTTACCGAGCAGTCAGTGGTTAGACAGTTAACCCTGGCTTACTGCATCGGCAGAGGGACAATTGAGGCCCCACAAAAAGGAAAGGCCCACGAGATCCAGCCCAGTAATTCCAGGAGAGAATGGCACCAGGGAGCTCTTCCGACTCAAACAGTACGTGTTATAGATGCGGAAAAAGTGGACATTGGCGCAAGGATTGCTGAAATCCTTGGAAAGATAGGGCAAGAAAGGAATCCCTACCCTTAAAGGATTCCCCTGCCACAAAAGGTTCAACAGTCCCGGCTCAAAAATCCAGACCTGTGGCACACAATCCCTCTGGCAGTTTCGATGAGATTGTGGCCGCGCTCCGAACTATGATAATGGGCTCAGGGAAGGTAGCTGTAGCCACCGGCGCAACCCCATCTGCCCCACCTAATCCTGATCCATGACTAGAGCCAGCACAGCCTGTATACCTGTGCCCTTTACAATATGATGAGTGGAAACGGCCTTGCGTGAAGATGGAGGTGGAGAGGGTTAAAGGGACCTATCTGCTAGACACTGGTGCTTCCAGCACCATCGTCTATGCAGATAACCCAACCACCTCACCTCTGTCGAACGGAGTCTCGTATTTCTTGGTAGTGTTCACAGGTAACGAGCAGGCTGGCTCATTCTCCACTCCACTATCAATTGACTTAGGAGCACTCCATACCAAGTGGACATGTGTCCTAATGAAGTGGGAGAAAGAGGGAACAGGAATCCTAGGCGCAGATTTCATTATTGGCCACAAGATCCTAGTGGATCTTAGAAATCATTGTCTATGGGGAGCGGTGTGCACGGGGTAAGAGAAAGACATTGTAGTGATCCCGGGGATACAAGGCAAAGGGACCCTATGCACGGTAAAGTCAAAAGAAGGCTATGATCTCGAGTTACTGGTAAGCAGTACCCCCAGAGAGTATCAGGCTTTTGTGCGGGCAAATCACAGTGCATTCGTCACCCCAAGTATGATTGTGAAGGGTAACAGGGGTCGAGGTTAACGTAGATGGGGATCCTATGGCCCAGCCCCAAAAACAGTACAATTTCCCTCGGGAGGCGGAGGCAGACCTGGAGATTGCCCTGGGTTCCCTAGTCACACAGGGAGTGTTGCGGCCGATAGCCACCCACGTGAACTCACCACGTGGCCAGTTAGGAAACCGGACAATTCGTGGAGAGCCACTGTGGACTACCGGGTCCTCAACCGCAATATCCCAGCCTGCGCACCCACGGTCGCTGCAGTTAGAAACATAGAAACATAGAAAATAGGTGCAGGAGTAGGCCATTCGGCCCTTCTAGCCTGCACTGCCATTCAATGAGTTCATGGCTGTATATGCAACTTCAGTACCCCATTCCTGCTTTCTCGCCATACCCCTTGATCCCCCTAGTAATAAGGAGTTCATCTAACTCCTTTTTGAATATATTTAGTGAATTGGCCTCAACAACTTTCTGTGGTAGAGAATTCCACAGGTTCACCACTCTCTGGATGAAGAAGTTTCTCCTCATCTCAGTCCTAAATGGCTTACCCCTTATCCTTAGACTGTGTCCCCTGGTTCTGGACTTCCCCAACATTGGGAATATTCTTCCTGCATCTAACCTGTCTAAACCCTTCAGAATTTTAAACGTTTCTATGAGGTCCCCTCTCATTCTTCTGAACTCCAGTAAATACAAGCCCAGTTGATCCAGTCTTTCTTGATCGGTCAATCCCGCCATCCCGGGAATCAGTCTGGTGAACCTTCGCTGCACTCCCTCAATAGCAAGAATGTCCTTCCTCAGGATAGGAGACCAAAACTGTACACAATACTCCAGGTGTGGCCTCACCAAGGCCCTGTACAACTGTAACAACACCTCCCTGCCCCTGTACTCAAATCCCCTCGCTATGAAGGCCAACATGCCATTTGCTTTCTTAAACGGCTGCTGTACCTGCATGCCAACCTTCAATGACTGATGTACCATGACACCCAGGTCTCGTTGCACCTCCCCATCTCCTAATCTGTCACCATTCAGATAATAGTCTGTCTCTCTGTTTTTACCACCAAAGTGGATAACCTCACATTTATCCACATTATACTTCATCTGCCATGCATTTGCCCACTTACCTAACCTATCCAAGTCACTCTGCAGCCTCATAGTATCCTCCTCACAGCTCACACTGCCACCCAACTTAGTGTCATCCGCAAATTTGGAGATACTACATTTAATCCTCTTGTCTAAATCATTAATGTACAGTGTAAACAGCTGGGGCCCCAGCACAGAACCTTGCGGTACCCCACTAGTCACTGCGTGCCATTCTGAAAAGTCCCCATTTACTCCTATTCTTTGCTTCCTGTCTGACAACCAGTTCTCAATCCATGTCAGCACACTACCCCCAATCCCATGTGCTTTAACTTTGCACATTAATCTCTTGTGTGGGACCTTGTCGAAAGCCTTCTGAAAGTCCAAATATACCACATCAACTGGTTCTCCCTTGTCCACTCTACTGGAAACATCCTCAAAAAATTCCAGAAGATTTGTCAAGCATGATTTCCCTTTCACAAATCCATGCTGACTTGGACCTATCATGTCACCTCTTTCCAAATGCACTGCTATGACATCCTTAATAATTGATTCCATCATTTTACCCACTACCGATGTCAGGCTCACCGGTCTATAATTCCCTGTTTTCTCTCTCTCTCCTTTTTTAAAAAGTGGGGTTACATTGGCTACCCTCCACTCGATAGGAACTGATCCAGAGTCTATGGAATGTTGGAAAATGACTGTCAATGCATCCGCTATTTCCAAGGCCACCTCCTTAAGTATTCTGGGATGCAGTCCATCAGGGCCTGAGGATTTATCGGCCTTCAATCCCATCAATTTCCCAACACAATTTCCCGACTAATAAGGATTTCCCTCAGTTCCTCCTCCTTACTAGACCCTCTGACCCCTTTTATATCCGGAAGGTTGTTTGTGTCCTCCTTAGTGAATACCGAACCAAAGTACTTGTTAAATTGGTCCGCCATTTCTTTGTTTCCCGTTATGACTTCCCCTGATTCTGACTGCAGGGGACCTGTCTTTACTAACCTTTTTCTCTTTACATATCTATAGAAACTTTTGCAATCCGTCTTAATGTTCCCTGCAAGCTTCTTCTCGTACTCCATTTTCCCTGCCCTAATCAAACCCTTTGTCCTGCTCTGCTGAGTTCTAAATTTCTCCCAGTCCCCGGTTTCGCTGCTATTTCTGGCCAATTTGTATGCCACTTCTTGGCTTTAATACTATCCCTGATTTCCCTTGATAGCCACGGTTGAGCCACCTTCCCTTTTTTATTTTTATGCCAGACAGGAGTTGCCGACCTAATTGGAAGCATACTGGCATCCGCGTGCACCTTCACGGTTTTTGGTCCATCCCGTTAAAGAGAGGGGACCAGTAAAAATTTGCTTTTACTTTCAAGGGCCAGCAATATACGTGGAACCGCCTTCCCCAGGGGTTTCAAAACAGCCCCAGTATATTCCACCAATGCATGGCCAATTGTCTAAAACACTTCAGCAAGCCCCACCAGTTGGTACAGTATGTGGATGACCTGCTCCTATTCACCGACAAGGGTGAGGAGCATGGCCCACTGCTGGCTGAACTGCTGGGACTGCTAAAGGAAGAGGGTTTTAAATCAACCCAAAGAAGGCGCAGATTGGCCAGCCAGAAGTAAAATTCCTGGGGCTGACTGTGCGCGCAGGCGAGAGGGCTATAGATAAGGCCAGGAGAGAAGCAGTGCAGGAATTGCCAGCCCCTCGTTCTGTTACTGGAGTAAGATCTTTCCTAGGGTTTGATAAAGCAAGCCCCATGGTGTACGCTGTCAAATTGTCCCGCCGCACAAAATGGTTCCACATCAACCAGTGCAAGCTGTTCAACCCAGGGTCAGCTAAGCACAAAGGGCAGCCAGGAGGGGTGAGCCCTCCTCAGGACAATGGCCCCCAGCTGGCAGCCTCCAACTGTGGAGGAACTGCAGGGCTAGTGGGGGCAGACTCATAGGCCGTACAAGTAGGGGCCGTGAACTGCATTACTGGAGGGGCTGTGCCATCTATAGTTTGGGACTCGTACAAGCCCCAGGTACTCGAAGGCCTTAGAAGGACCTTCCACACCACGCAGCCCAGGTTCCCATGGTCTCCTACGCTACGGTACAGACTGCTCCGTCCCGAGAGGGACTCCAGGAAGCAAAGACAGCGGAAGGCGGGAGACCGCTTACGAGCAAAAGGTCCTAGGCCTGCAATGCCCGACTGTAGGGAACTGGCAGGGGAGGCAGCAGCCCCACCAATCGTAGTCTCTGAAGGGAACGAGCCCACAACAGAGGTAACAGCCCCACCAGACACTGAACCCGATTATGGGAAGCCTGTGGGGGAAGTAGCAGCCCCACTGGACATAGTTCCAACTATGGGGAACCAACAGGGGAGATAGTAGTCTCACGAGCTTTAGGGTTAGACGCTGTTCACTGCATAGAGGGAAGGGCCATCCCACCTATTGTATGGGACTCAGAAAACCCCCCGAGTACCAACCCCGAGAGAAGGAGTAACCGAGTCTCACGGTCTAGGAATCCATGGTCCCCGCTACAAATGCTGCCCAGATAGCGCAGAAGGCACAGGACATCCAGGATGTCACCTGGCCACCCGGAGATGGGTGGCGCTGTATATAGCTTTGGTTTAAGTTAGTATCTAAGTTAAAGAGGTATTGAGTTTTAAGTTCGTGGTTTGGTTTTAGATTTTAGAGCTTTCAAGTTTAAATTTGAATAAGATTACCTTGCAGCCAAGCCAGAAAACGTTTTCTCAAAGGCAAGGCTGTCTGTTTTATGACTCCTCCAGGAAAGCCAGAAATGATGAAAGGAATCCTGTTCCTACTCACCCTACTGGGGACAAGCATCCGCAAGAGAGGTGTCCCACAACTACCAAGGGACCAGGGAACGGGCTAGTTTTAATAGCTACGGAAAAATCCTATACCAGGGGGTACTCTATGCAGTGGCATCAGTAATAATAAATCTGACAGAAGTCCACTTACCGGCATGGTGCCCCAAGGAGACAGAGCAATTGTATCAAGCACTACTTCGGGGTATGTTTCGACATTTCTACGAGCTAGACTTTGGGGAGATGGATAAAGAATAGTTTCCCCGCAGAGCAAAATAGTGGTTCAGGGAGGCAGAGAAGAGGGACATGGAATGATATTTTTACGGTTTATAACACTGGGTCCTCAGTCGTCAACAGCATGGACGATGTGGAACTCCAGATTCAAATTAATGTACTTAAGGATCAGTTACGCAAAATACTGGGGGATGAGAATACAGTGGTAGGCTCAGAGCTACACGAGGACCAAGCTATGACGGTCCATTTAAAAGATATTATTGAAGAGCTGGAAAGACACACAAAGACTGTGAATGCACTGATACAGGAGGATCGGAATGCTTCGGATCAGGCGGCACAGAATGAGGTGTGCGTGCTGTACGGGGCATGGTTGCTGGGCGAGGGCCGCAGCAACCTGAAGGACTTGAGCCAAGGTCAAGTCCCCTTCTGGATCAGTAACAAGCACCTCGCAGCACTCCACCCGTATAGTCATTCACTAAGTCCGTGTCAGCTCCGTCTAGCCTCTGAAGCCTGCCCTGTACCAGTAGACTGCGGACGGTCCAACCATACACTTATGGGAGTAGTGGTCAGGATGCCAGTCATGAGTGAGACCTCCCGACCAGCACCTGTTTACAGAGTGGAGAATATAGGGATCATTCAGGGAGGAGCACACATTCGTTTCACAGTGGTCCCACCTTATGTCGTAAAGTGGGAGCACGCTATGACAGGTACTGACCTCTCCGGGTGCCGGAGCCGGGGTGCACATGTAATATTGTGCCCCCAGCATTTGAACGCCTATGCAACATCACAATGCAGGTTTTAAAGCTGCTGGCGCACGGCCTATCAACTGCACTATGGAGGTGGTGGCCCAAGACCACATTCCAATACAAGTGGCATACATAGGGGGTGGGACATATTGTGTCACCACCACAGCGCCCCACTATCAACACGGACCCTGCATCTGGTGCCAGGTGAGAGAAAGCAGTTTCTGTTTTAAACCCGAGGCAGAAGTTCAAGTGGCCCAGGAACGAATATTACCTATTCCTGAACCCGCTACCATTCACCTCACTGTCAGGAGCAATGTAACAAACCTGCAAAATTACGTTGCACATTTTGGGTATACAACCCCGCCTCTGCCCGAACATCTCACTGCTCTGCTAAAGGCAGTGGAAGTGTCCCAGTAACATTTCTACATGCTAGAACAGAAAATAGTGCAAGTTAGGAGGGAAATCACAGAGATAAAAGTCCCACCCTGGTGGGATTTGATGGAGAAGATATAAGTCCCTCCATGGATTCGGATTGCCTCCCATACTCTTGTTTTGTGTCAGCTTGTCATTGTGGTGTATATACTGTGGACTAGTTGCAGGAAGAGGAAAAAAAGGCCGCTGATCCTGGCACCAGAGGGTATTCGATGAGCCCTGAATAGGCTGCGAGACATGTGTGTGGAGGGAGGGAGTAAAACATGGAACAGAGATAGGAGGTAAGAGTACAATCGCAGGGATTTCTATTTAAATCTGCTGTACAAGCGCAGGGGTTTGGGTTAAAAGGGAAATAATGGCCGTTTAAGTATTATTTTGGTTTTTTCTGTATAAAGTGTTGTATTTTATTTTGTATAAAAGTGGTGTGAATGTTTGGTTAATGTGTAACTGACCTCCCGGCTGTAAGATACGCCTAGGGGAGGGTACTTTAAAATTTTGTAATGATTGAGTCTACTCTGAAAGTTTGTAAAGTACCTTGAAGAATCTTGAAATGTACTGAATGTATGACATGTAAGAGTGGAGGGAGGGGAGGGGGTTGGATCCCTACTGCCAATGGAATTTGTAACACATAAGACATACTTGATGTATTGTATTCGTGAGGGAATTGTAATGTTTCAAAGTTTTTTTTTCAACTAGGTAACTGAGGGAAGGTTTGGCTCTGGGATGTTAGGAATTCTGTTCACCAACGGTGACACTATAAGGGAATAGTGTCAAAGACAGGACTGTAGGCTTCACAAAATTCTGGGACCCCCTACTCAATGGACATGTGTCTGGAATTTAAAAGGGTTAGACTTTTGGAGGAGTAATGTGGACAGAAATATCTCACTATTAGGCGCCTTTGGACTAAACGAGGGCCTTTTAGATTGAGTTTGGACATTTTAAATTGCATGCTGGGTCTGCATAGGGCTGCTAACCCATCAGGGAGGCAGGCCCCAGGGAGACATTAACAGTCTAACAAAAGCCCACTTACCAAGGACCCAGATACATACGTATTTTAATAGTTCTTAAAACGGCTATACAGAAAAACCCTGGCAGCAGCAAAACACACAATGGACAGTATCAAGACCTGATTACATTCGAACAGCATCATTCGAAAACCCCATCAACACTTTTGGGAATCTTGTATCATGCTAAAGCTCAATCAGCCCACCAAAATTCTCACAAAGAGATCCCATAAGAGTTGATCAGCCTTCCAAAATCGCACAAAAGCAGTCATCAAAAATCAATTGTGCACTCAGGTATAACTGGGAGCCCTTGCTGATAGCTTGGTGGTGAATTTTGAGCTGTGGTGACTTTTGGGCTGAGGAAACAGTTTTGAAGAAACGTACCCGAGGACACTCTGGAAAAGCACTTGGACTCTGGGCTCTTTGACTTTGGTTTTGAAACATCTAACTTGCCACACGAGGTTACAGCAACGCAACAAGAAGAACCTAACAAGAAGCCTCGGAGTCACTGAAAAACCAACAATCATCCAGCGCTGACTCAAGAAAAAAACTTATTTACCAACAAAACGTCGACCAGTGCTAATACCGAAGACACCAGCCAAAAATCCACAAGATTGAGGAGAGAGAAAGCAGTGTGCAACTGGTCTAAACTGTGGAGAAATCCTTTGGTGAGCATAGTCCCTGCAATTTCAGAACCTAACTTAGATAGTGTAGTGGTGGGAGGTGTTTTTTTATAACTGCATAACCTCTGTACCAGTTGCGTATATGTTTTCCCCCTTTTTCTGTACATTTTGTTATATGCTATTAAGTTAATTAGTGTGGTGTGCTATTTTTTAAATAAAATATTTGTTCTTGCACCAAACATTTGTCTGTCTACATCTATCACATCCCCTAAATAATTCCAAGCCCTAGAACCAGGGAGTGGGACGATTCGAACCGTCAAGGTCAGAAAAGGCTGATAAACCCACCACCCCCTACATGCCTGGGGCTATGCTACTGGCTGAGCTGCAAAACACAAATGAGGTTATTAGAGGAGAAGGGGGTGATAGGGTCACAAGGTGATTCCAGCGCTACACACAGCGTATGCACGACAAAAGCACCACCTCTATCAACATCATCACAGACATCACATTTCAAGACCATCAGCATATTTTGCATTGCAATGATTTTCATTAGGGCCAGCATTATTTATAGGACAATTTTAGAAATGATCTATCATATATGATTGTTCGGATATGAGTGGGTGTGGCATTTATTGACTTTACATCACGCAATGGTATAAACTTTACTCATGTCACATCACTTCAGGGTCTGCAGATGCTTGTGTGGCTGTCCGGGGGTGCTTCCCCACGAGTGTGAGCACCCGCTCCTCCATCTCAGTGATGTCGCTGGGGACTGGTGGCCTCCCACCCATTCACCTCTGCATGGATCTCATCGTCGAGAGCTTCTTCTGTAAAAGGTAACAGGACGACATGGCATGAGATCATTGCGTGATATCATTGCTAGGTACTGTTGCAGAGACTGATACAACACATAACCGACAGATGCCAGTTCATTGGATATATTCAAGAGGGAGTTAGATATGGCCCTTATAGCTAAAGGGATCAAGGGGTATGGAGAGAAAGCAGGAAAGGGGTACTGAGGGAATGATCAGCCATGATCTTATCGAATGGTGGTGCAGGCTCGAAGGGCCGAACAGCCTACTCCTGCACCTAGTTTCTATGTTTCTATGTAATCATGATTATAATGAAACTTATCAGTCTTTACCTAAAGACGTACACCGTGACCGCAGGCTTTGAGTACAACATTCTCGGTAAAAGTGAAAGACCTCATATCTGAGGATAGTCACTCATGACTCTTACAAATCAAATTATATGAATACATAAGTACATTTAAATAAATGTAATACTTACTTTTGCGGATCCGCCAAGGTCGTTCCACCGTTTGCGGCATTGGTTGCCCTCACACACCTCGTTGGTCACCGACGAGACCACCTCTGCTATCTCGGCCCATATCTTCTAGTAGGCCTTTCGGGTGGGCTTCCCACGCACTCCCTGGGTCAAATCCCCCAGCGTAACTCGAACTCCTGAAACTTATCATTCTTTACCTAAAGACGTACACCGTGACCGCAGGCTTTGAGTACAACATTCTCGGTAAAAGTGAAAGACCTCATATCTGAGGATAGTCACTCATGACTCTTACAAATCATTTGCCTCATCCAAGAACCTCCTCGCTCTTTTGCACCCTCCAATGTGCTCCTCTCCCAGCTCACTGCTCTCGCCAGCATCAGTCTCCACAGTGTGCTGCGTCGCCTCCTCCTCTCCCTCCATTATAGGCACCAAATTCAGGCAAATATGTCGCTGGTAACAGCTAATTTTTTTGCCCAATTTGCTTAAAGCTCGAAACTCTCCCTCCTTCCTCCCAAAGCAGTCACACCACACCCATGCACGCCTTCACTCCCTCTCAGCTTCCTCTCTATCTGTCTCCTCTTCTGCGCATGTCATGATGACTCTTGACCTCCTGAATCATGGGAATCGAGAGTTGCCATGCCATTGCTAAGGACAGCGACACTTTATGGCAGAAGATCAGCAAGATTTAATGCTACTGCCCAGTTCATATCGCTCGTGGTAACACCCAATTTCAAAAATGGAGATTAGGGGCTTTGAGAATGGGCGACAAGCCGGCGATCTGAAAATCCATGTTTACCACCCATGCCAAAAATACCACCCATTTTTTGGCGATCTGCACAACATGGCCTGATCATTGACCTTTGAGTAACATGGCCTGATCATTGACCTTTGAGTAACATGGACTGATCATTGACCTTTGAGTAACATGGCCTGATCACTGACCTGTGAGTTACATGTCCTGATCATTGACCTGTGAGTAACATGTCCTGATCATTGACCTGTGAGTAACATGGCCTGATCATTGACCTTTGAGTAACATGGCCTGATCATTGATCTTTGAGTAACATGGACTGATTATTGACCTTTGAGTAACATGGCCTGATCATTGACCTGTGATTAACATGTCCTGATCATTTACCTGTGAGTAACATGGCCTGATCATTGACCTTTGAGTAACATGGCCTGATCATTGACCTTTGAGTAACATGGACTGATCATTGACCTGTGAGTAACATGGACTGATCTCTGACCTGTGAGTAACATGGACTGATCATTGACCTTTGAGTAACATGGACTGATCATTGACCTTTGCATAACATGGACTGATCTCTGACCTGTGAGTAACATGGACTGATCATTGACCTGTGAGAAACATGGCCTGATCATTGACCTTTGAGTAACATGGACTGATCATTGACCTGTGAGAAACATGGACTGATCATTGACCTTTGAGTAACATGGACTGATCATTGACCTTTGCATAACATGGACTGATCATTGACCTGTGGGTAACATGGACTGATCTCTGACCTGTGAGTAACATGGACTGATCATTGACCTGTGAATAACATGGACTGATCATTGATCTTTGAGTAACATGGACTGATCATTGACCTTTCAGTAACATGGACTGATCACTGACCTGTGAGTAACATGGACTGATCATTGACCTTTGCGTACACGGCCTGATCATTGACCTTTGCATAACAAGGCCTAATCACTGATGTGTCCAGATCATTGACCTTTGAGTAACATGGCCAATTCACTGACAAGTCCAGATCATTGACCTTTGAGTAACATGGCCTGATCATTGACCTTTGAATACATGGCCTGATCATTGACCTTTGATCAACCTGCCATGATCATTGACTTTTGCGTAACATGGAGACTACCGTCCTGAACTTAAGGAAAGGTAGCTTCGATGGTATGAGACGTGAATTGGCTAGAATAGACTGGCAAATGATATTTAAAGGGTTGGCAGTGGACAGGCAATGGCAAACATTTAACGATCACATGGATGAACTTTAACAATTGTACATCCCTGTCTGGAGTAAAAATAAAACGGGGAAGGTGGATCAACCATAGCTAACAAGGGAAATTAATGATAGTTTTAAATCCAAGGAAGAGGCATATAAATTGGCCAGAAAAAGCAGCAAACCTGAGGACTAGGAGAAATTTTGAATTCAGCAGAGGGGGACAAAGGGTTTAATCAGAGGGGTGGGGGGGGCGGATAGAGTATGAGAGGAAGCTTGCCGGGAACATAAAAACTGACTGCAAAAGCTTCTATAGATATGTGAAGAGAAAAAGATTAGTGAAGACAAACGTAGGTCCCTTGCAGTCAGATTCAGGTGAATTTATAATGGGGAACAAAGAAATGGCAGACCAGTTGAACAAATACTTTGGTTCTGTCTTCATGAACGAAGACACAAATAACCTTCTGGAAATACTAGGGGACTGAGAGTCTAGTGAGGAGGAGGAACTGAAGGAAATCCTCATTAGGCGGGAAATTGTTTTTGGGAAATTGATGGGATTGAAGGCCGATAAATCCCCGGGGCCTGATAGTCTACATCCCAGAGTACTTAAGGAAGTGGCCCTAGAAATAATGAATGCATTGGTGATCATTTTCCAACAGTCTATCAACTCTGGATCAGTTCCTATGGACTGGAGGGTAGCTAATGTAACACCACTTTTTAAAAAGGGAGAGAGAGAGAAACCGGATAATTATAGACCGGTTAGCCTGACATCAGTAGTGGGGAAAATGTTGGAATCAATTATTAAAGATGAAATAGCAGCGCATTTGGAAAGCAGTGACAAGATCGGTCCAAGTCAGCATGAATTTATGAAAGGGAAATCATGCTTGACAAATATTCTGGAATTTTTTGAGGATGTAACTAGTAGAGTGGACAAGGGAGAACCAGTGGGTGTGGTGTATTTGGACTTTCAAAAGGCTTTTGACAAGGTCCCACACAAGAGATTGGTGTGCAAAATTAAAGCACATGGTTTTGGGGGCAATGTACTGACGTGGATAGAGAACTGGTTGGCAGGCAGGAAGCAGAGAGTCAGGATAAACAAGTCCTTTTCAGAATGGCAGGCAGTGACTAGTGGGTGCTGCAGGGCTCAGTGCTGGGACCCCAGCTATTTACAATATACATTAATGATTTAGATGAAGGAATTGAAACATCTCCACGTTTGCAGATGACACGAAACTAGGTGGTGGTGTGAGCTGTGAGGAGGACGCTAAGAGGCTGCAGGGTGACTTGGACAGGTTAGGTGAGTGGGCAAATGCATGGCAGATGCAGTATAATGTGGATAAATGTGAGGTTATCCACTTCGGGGGCAAAAGCACAAAGGCAGAATATTATCTGAATGGCGCCAGATTAGGAAAAGGGGAGGTGCAACGAGACATGGGTGTCATGGTACATCAGTCATTGAAAGTTGGCATACAGGTACAGCAGGCAGTGAAGAAGGCAAATGGTATGTTGGCCTTCATAGCGAGGGGATTTGTGTATAAGAGCAGGGAGGTCTTACTGCAGTTGTACAGAGCCTTGGTGAGGCCTCACCTGGAATATTGTGTTCAGTTTTGGTCTCCTAATCTGAGGAAGGACGTTCTTGCTATTGACGGAGTGCAGCGAAGGTTCACCAGACTGATTCCTGGGATGGCTGGACTGATATATGAGGAGAGACTGGATCGACTGGGACTGTATTCACTGGAGTTTAGATGGATGAGAGGGGATCTCATAGAAACATATAAAATTCTGATGGAACTGGACAGGTTAGATGCAGGACGAATGTTCCCGATGTTGGGGAAGTCCAGAACCAGAGGACACAGTCTAAGGATAAGGGGGTAAGCCATTTAGGACTGAGATGAGGAGAAATTTCTTCACTCAGAGAGTTGTTAACCTATGGAATTCCCTACCGCAGAGAGTTGTTGATGCCATTTCATTGGATATATTCAAGAGGGAGTTAGATATGGCCCTTATGGCTAAAGGGATCAAGGGGTATGGAGAGAAAGCAAGAAAGGGGTACTGAAGTGAATGATCACCCATGATCTTATTGAATGGTGGTGCAGGCTTGAAGGGCCAAATGGCCTACTCCTGCACCTATTTTCTATGTTTCTATCATTGACCATTGTGTAACATGGCCTGATCATTGATCTTTGAGTACATGGCCTGATCTTTGACCTGTCAGTAACATGGCTTGATCATTGACCTTTAATTAAGATGGCCTGATCATTGACCTGTGAGTAACATGACCTGATCATTGACCTTTGAGTACATGGCCTGATCATTGACTTTTGCATATCATGGCCTGATCATTGACCTGTGAGTAACATTGCCTGATCATTCACCTGTGAGTAACATTGCCTGTTCATTCACCTTTGAGTAACATGGCCAGTTCATTGACATGTCCGGATGATTGCCTTCAGATGAACATGGCCATTTCATTGGTTGTGTTCTAACGTGGCCATTCAGTGGCCTTCAGCATATGTGGCCACTTCATTCACTTTGAAGATACATGGCTACTTCATTGACTTTGGACAAACAAGCTTTGTTGATCTTGGATGGCCAATTTGTTGACCATGGACAAACATTATAGAGTCCTATTAACCTTTTACATTGTGTATATTGTCAATAAGCAACCTGGCAATAGGAAGATACTAAATGCATCAAACTGTTCTGTTAGCACCTCTACTAGAAGCCAATAGTTTGCCCTCAACCAACATCACCAAAACTGGATTTGGCAATTTATCTCATTGCTTTTATTGGAAGCTTGCTGTGAGCAAATTAGCTGCTTTTTTCCGAAATGGTAACAGTAACTATACTTCAAAAGTACTTAATTATCTGTGAAGTACCTCGGAATGTCCTCAGGATATGAGTTACGTAGAATGTACAGCACAGAACCAGGCCATTTGGCCCAACTGGTCTATGCCGGTGTTTATGCTCCACATGAGCTTTCTCCCACCATTCTTTATCGAACCCTAACAGTAATCCCTTTATTCCTTTCTCTTTCATGTACTTATCTGGCTTCCACTTAAATGCATCTCCACTATTGGCCTCAACTGTCCCTGTGTTCGTGCGTTCCACATTCTAACCACTCTAACCACTGTGTCGTTGAGCGGCGGGAGTCCGGTGGAGCCTATAAAAGGCCCAACAGCATCAGAGGGAGTGGCAGCATTGTCGAGCAGTGAGAGTCTGGGGGAGGCCTGTAAAAGACCCAGCGCTTCGGAGGGAGCAGCAGCGTCGTCGAGCAGCAGGAGTCTGGGGGAGGCCTATAAAAGACCCAGCAGCGTCGTCGAGCAGCGGGAGTCTGGGGGAGGCCTATAAAAGACCCAGCAGCGTCGTCGAGCAGCGGGAGTTTGGGGGAGGCCTATAAAAGACCCAGCAGCGTCGTCGAGCAGCGGGAGTCTGGGGGAGGCCTATAAAAGACCCAGCAGCGTCGTCGAGCAGCGGGAGTCTGGGGGAGGCCTATAAAAGACCCAGCAGCATCGGAGGGAGCGGGAGTCTGGGGGAGGCCTATAAAAGACCCAGCAGCGTCGTCGAGCAGCGGGAGTCTGGGGGAGGCCTATAAAAGACCCAGCAGCATCGGAGGGAGCGGGAGTCTGGGGGAGGCCTATAAAAGACCCAGCAGCGTCGTCGATAAGCGGGAGTCTGGGGGAGGCCTATAAAAGACCCAGCAGCATCGGAGGGAGCGGGAGTCTGGGGGAGGCCTATAAAAGACCCAGCAGCATCAGAGGGAGCAGCGGCGTCGTCGAGCAGCGGGAGTCTAGGGGAGGCCTGTAAAAGACCCAGCAGCATCGGAGGGAGCGGGAGTCTGGGGGAGGCCTATAAAAGACCCAGCAGCATCGGAGGGAGCGGGAGTCTGGGGGAGGCCTATAAAAGACCCAGCAGCATCGGAGGGAGCGGGAGTCTGGGGCAGGCCTATAAAAGACCCAGCAGCATCGGAGGGAGTAGCAGCGTCGTCGAGCAGCGGGAGTCTGGGGGAGGCCTATAAAAGACCCAGCAGCATCGGAGGGAGCGGGAGTCTGGGGCAGGCCTATAAAAAACCCAGCAGCATCGGAGGGAGTAGCAGCGTCGTCGAGCAGCGGGAGTCTGGGGGAGGCCTATAAAAGACCCAGCAGCATCGGAGGGAGTAGCAGCGTCGTCGAGCAGCGGGAGTCTAGGGGAGGCCTGTAAAAGACCCAGCAGCATCAGAGGGAGCGGCAGTGTCGTCGAGCAGCCAGCTGGAGCAGCTGCAGCATGGAGAGAAGGCAAAAAAGAAGTAAAAATAAATCGAAGGGTGACTTCACAGCCAAGTGGGTAAGTGATTGCTGGTGATTGGTGAATAGTTTTTCTTCTTTTTCTTTTCCTTTATCAGTATGAAACCATTGGCATTGCTGCCAAATTAAATTAATTTAAAGGTTAAGTCATGGCAGGAGAGCCCAGACCAGTGTCATGCTCCTCCTGTGCTATGTGGGAAGCCAGGGATGATTCCAGTGTCCCTGACAACTTCATGTGCAGGAAGTGTATCCAGGTGCAGCTCCTGACAGACCGCATTGCGGTACTGGAGCTGCGCATGGATTCACTCTGGAGCATACACGATGTGGAGGATGCCGTGAATAGCACGTTTAGTGAGTTGGTCACACCGCAGGTAAAGGTTACTCAGGCAGCTAGGAAATGGGTGACCATCAGGCAGAGCAGTGGAAGGAAGATAGTGGAGGGGTCCCCTGTGGTCATCTCCCTCCAAAAGAGATACACCGCCTTGGGTGCTGTTGGGGGGGATGACTCATCAGGGGAGGGCACAGCAGCCAAGTTCCTGGTACCATGGGTGGCCCTGCTGCAAAGGAGGGCAGGAAAAAGAGCAGGAGAGCTATAGTGGTAGGGGATTCTATTGTAAGAGGAATAGATAGGCCGCCATCGAGACTCCAGGATGGTATGTTGCCTCCGTGGTGCAAGGGTCAAGGATGTCTCGGAGCAGTTGCAGGACATTTTGGATGGGGAGGATGAACAACCAACTGTTGTGGTGCATATAGGTACCAATGATATAGGTGAAAAAAGGGATGAGGTCCAACAAGCTGAATATAGGAAGCTAGGAGTTAAACTAAAAAGTAGGACCTCAAAGGTAGTAATCTCAGGACTGCTACCAGTGCCACGTGCTAGTCAGAGTAGGAATTGTAGGATAGCTAAGATGAATACATGGCTTGAAGAGTGGTGCAGGAGGGAGGGATTCAAATTCCTGGAACATTGGAAATGGTTCTGGGGGAGGTGGGGCCGGTACAAACCGGACGGTCTGCACCTGGGCAGGACCAGAACCAATGTCCTAGGGAAAGTGTTTGCTGGTGCTGTTGGGGAGGGGTTAAACTAATATGGTAGGGGGATGGGAACCTATGCAGGGAGACAGAGGGAAGTAGAATGGGGGCAGAAGGAAAAGATAGAAAGAAGAAAAGTAAAAGTGGAGGGCAGAGAAACCCAAGGTAAAAATCAAAAAGGGCCACATTACAGCAAAATTCTAAGGGGGCGAACTGTGTTAAAAAGGCAAGCCTAAAGAATCTGTGCCTCAATGCGACGAATATTCGTAATAAGGTGGACGAATTAACTGAGCAGGCAGCTATTAACAAGAATGATATAATTGGGATTATGCAACATCGTTCCAGGGTGACAAGGCTAGGAACTCAACATCCAGGGGTATTCAATAATCAGGAAGGATAGACAGAAAAGAAAAGGAGGTGGGGTAGCATTGCTGGGTAAAGAGGAAATTAACGCAATAGTAAGGAAGGACATTAACTTGGATGATGTGGAATCTGTATGGGTAGAGCTGCGGAATACCAAGGGGCAGAAAACATTAGTGGGAGTTGTGTACAGACCACCAAACAGCAGTAGTGAGGTTGGGGGCAGTGTCAAACAAGAAATTAGGGATGCATGCATCATGGGTTATCATGGGTGACTTTAATCTACAAATAGATTGGGCTAACCAAACTGCTCACAATAAGGTGGAGGAGGATTTCCTGGAGTGTATTAGGGTTGGTTTTCCAGACCATTATGTTGAGAAACCAACGAGAGGGCTGGCCATCCTAGACTGGGTGATGTCTAATGGGAAAAGACTAATTAGCAATCTTGTTATGCGAGGGCCCTTGAGGAAGAGTGACCATAATATGATAGAATTCATTATTAAGATGGAGAGTGACACAGTTAATTCAGAGACTAGCGTCCTGAATTTAAGGAAAGGTAACTTTGATGGTATGAGACGTGAATTGGCTAGAATAGACTGGTGAATGATACTTAAAGGGTTGACGGTGGATAGGCAATGGCAAACATTTAAAGATCACATGGATGAACTTCAACAATTGTATATCCCTGTCGGGAGTAAAAATAAAATGGGGAAGGTGGACCAACCGTGGCTAACAAGGGAAATTAAGGATAGTGTTAAAGCCAAGGAAGAGGCATATAAATTGGCCAGAAAAAGCAACAAATCTGAGGATTGGGAGAAATTTAGAATTCAGCAGAGGAGGCGAAAGGGTTTAATTAGGAGGGGAAAATAGAGTATGAGAGGAAGCTTGAAGAGAACATAAAAACTGACTGCAAAAGCTTCTATAGATATGTGAAGAGAAAAAGATTAGTGAAGACAAATTAGCCTGAAATCAGTAGTAGGGAAAATGTTGGAATCAATTATTAAAGATGAAATAGTAGCGCAATTGGAAAGCAGTGACAGGATCGGTCCAAGTCAGCATGGATTTATAAAAGGGAAATCATGCTTGACAAATATTCTGGAATTTTTTGAGGATGTAACTAGTAGAGTGGACAAGGGAGAACCAGTAGATGTGGTGTATTTGGACTTTCAAAAGGCTTTTGACAAAGTTCCACACAAGAGATTGGTGTGCAAAATTAAAGCACATGGTATTGGGGGTAATGTATTGATGTGGATAGAGAATTGGTTGGCAGACAGGAAGCAGAGAGTCGGGATAAACAGGTCCTTTTCAGAATAGCAGGCAGTGACTAGTGGGGTGCCGCAGGGCTCAGTGCTGGGACCCCAGCTATTTACAATATACATCAATGATTTTGATGAAGGAATTGAGTGTAATATCTCCAAGTTTGCAGATGACACTAAGTTGGGTGGTGGTGTGAGCTGTGAGGAGTATGCTAAGAGACTGCAGGGTGACTTGGACAAGTTAGGTGAGTGGGCAAATGAATGGCAGATGTAGTATAATGTGGATAAATGTGAGGTTATCCACTTCGGGGGCAAAAACACGAAGGCAGAATATTATCTGAATGGCGGCAGATTAGGAAAAGGGGAGGTGCAACAAGACCTGGGTGTCATGGTACATCAATCATTGAAAGTTGGCATGCAGGTACAGCAGGCGGTGAAGAAGGCAAATGGCATGTTGACCTTCATAGCTAGGGGCTTTGAGTATAAGAGCAGGGAAGTCTTACTGCAGTTGTACAGGGCCTTGATGAGGCCTCGCCTGGAATATTGTGTTCAATTTTGGTCTTCTAATCAGAGGTAGTACGTTCTTTCTATTGAGGGAGTGCAGCGAAGGTTCACCAGATTGATTCCCGGGTTGGCAGGACTGACATACAAGGAGATAACTGGATCGACTGGGACTGTATTCACTGGAATTTAGAAGGATGAGAGGGGATCTCATCGAAACATATAAAATTCTGACGGGACAGGACAGGTTAGATGCAGGACGAATGTTCCCGATGTTGGGGAAGTCCAGAACCAGGGGTCACAGTCTAAGGATAAGGGGTAAGCCATTTAGGACCGAGATGAGGAGAAACTTCTTCGCTCAAAGAGTTGTTAACCTGTGGAATTCTCTACCATAGAGAATTGTTGATGCTAGTTCATTGGATATATTCAAGAGGGAGTTAGATATGGCCCTTATGGCCAAAGGGATCAAGGGGTATGGAGAGAAAGCAGGAAATGGGTATTGAGATGAATGATCAGCCATGATCTTATTGAATGGTGGTGCAGGCTCGAAGGGCCGAATGGCCTATTCCTGCACCTATTTTCTATGTTTCTATGTTTCTTTGAGTAAACGAGTTTTCCTGAATTCCCTATTCGATGAAAGGACCGCCCCACCCACCCACTCACCCACTCACTTTCTTTCTTTCTTGTCTGTTGCTGTGTAACACTGGGGTACAGTACTGGTAGGTACAGTTCTGTCACTGTATAACACTGGGTACAGTACTGGGGGCCACATTCCTGCATTACAACAGTGATTACATTTCAAAATACTTCATTGGCTGTGAAGCGCTATGGCACATCCTGAGGTCATGAAAGGTGCTATATAAATCCAAGTTCTTTCTTTCCACCTACGTAACATCGACCATCTCCGCCCTTGCTGCAACTCATCATCTTCTGAAGCCCTCATCCATGCCTTTGTTACCTCTAGACTTGACTATTTCAACAAACTCCTGGCTGGCCTCCCACATTCTACCCTACGTAAACTAGGAGTGATCCAAAACTCGGCTGCCCATGTCCTAACTCGCACCAAGTCCCGCTCACCCATCGCCCCTGTGCTCGCTGACCTACATTGGCTTCCAGTTAAGCAATGCCTCGATTTCAAAATTCTCATCCTTGTTTTCAAGTCCCTCTATGGCCTCGCCCCTCCCTATCTCGGTAATCTCTTCCAGCTCCACAACCCCTGAGATGTCTGCGCTCCTCTAATTCTGCCCTCTTGAGCACCCCTGATTGTAATTGCTCAACCATTGGTTGTCGTGCCTCCTGTTGCCTAGCCCCCTAGCTCTGGAACTCCCAGCCTAAACCTCTCCGCCTCTCTACCTCTCTTTCCTCCTTCAAGACGCTCCTTAAAACATAGTTCTTTGACCAAGCTTTTGGTCACCTGCGTTAATTTCTATTTATGCGGCTCGGTGTCAAATGTTTTTAATCTCTTAATACTCCTGTGAAGTGCCTTGGGACGTTTTACTATGTTAATGGCACTATATAAATGCAAGTTGTTGTTGTTGAATCAATTGATAAGTACGTAAGAGTGACCTGAATTGACCCCTTCCTCCAATATTTCCTCCACCTTGGGAAGAACCTCTTGCCTAATGACAAAGCCAAAAAGTAGCCAAGAATTTGCAATATTACAACAACAACTTGTATCTATAGCACTCTTAATGTAATAAAACAACCCAAGGAGTTTCGCAGGAGTGCTTTCAAACAAAAATTGACTCCAAGTCACATATGGAAATAATAGGGCAGGTGATTAAAGCTTGATCAAAAAGGTAGGTTTTAAGGAACATCTTAAAGGAGGAGGAGAGATGGAAAGGTTATGGGGAGGAATTCCAGAGATCAGGGCCTTGACAGACTTCAGTGGTAGGGCAATGGAAATCAGAGATAGACAAGAGGCCAGAATTGTAGAATGGCCGAGATCTTAGAGGGTTGTAGGGGCTTAAGAGGTTACAGAGATAGGGAGGGATGAGGCCAAGGAGGGATTTGAAAATAAGGATGAGAATTTTAAATTTGATGTGTTGCTGGATCGGAAGCCAATGTAGGTCAGCAAACACTAGGGGATGGGTGAACGGGACTTGGTGTGAGTTAAGGCACTCACCCCTGAACCACAGCAATATCAGGTCATTGTAAGGGTTGTAAATTAAAATGCATTGGCAGTCCCAAGGCAGCTCCACGTGGCTGCGAGTTCTTACCCAGAATATGACACCGTACTCAGAGATGCCAAACAAACTCGTGGTTCCTATCAAATGTGGCGACAGGACTGGTTGACTGAAAGAAGCTGTAGTATTAATTTGCAAGAAAAAGGCCTTCTTGGCTTTAGCTTTGGATCTATCTACCCGCCAAGGTCCCTCCATACCGCCAACTATTCTGATCTCTAAGCATATTATTGTGTTCCTAACACAGATGAGACTGCACACAGAGAGGTTAAAGTAACAGTGGCCTCAGTCTTTAATAAGACACTCCAGAGTGAGGAACAAGCCTTAGGGGCCGGCTTATATACAGTGCTCCCAAGAATTGCTGGGATCCCGTGGGACTTCAGGGGATGAGCTCCCTGGTGGCGGAACATGGGAGTGCATGCTTTACAGATACACAACACACATATTGGTTGTTAAGTTGCTATTTTTATTGTATTAATTTTCTCTGCTTAAAAACTGTAGTAAACATCTAAACAGTAGACATACTAAAGCAATGAAAAGTGTGGGGGTGGAGAAAGAGAATTCTGTCTCTTTATATTCTTCAGAGAAAATTGCTGGGCTTTTGGTTATTATTTCAGTGCAATTCTTTCTTGTCATCTTGTCTGCTTAAACCAGAAACAATCATCTACTTCATTTTTCTAATCAATGCTAGTCATTAGGCTCCTCTTTGCCCAATAGAATCATGATGGTTTGTAATGCATCTAATTTATCTTTCTGATTTATGCTGGCTATCTTCACCTCAGCTTCATGTCAGTGGTTCTCTGTTGTATTTATATAATCCAACTGAGTCAGTTAGCATAGGCTGCCCGTGGTATTTATGTGTAGATCAAATCATCCTTATGGTACATTTTAAGCCGATATTTTCTAATTGATAAATTAAAGGAGAAAGGAAACTCCAGGGTAAAAGGGGAAGAAAGAAAGGAAGGAAAATAAAGTAAGAAAGACTCACTTGCATTTATATAGTGCCTTTCACAACCACAGGATGTCCCAAAGCGCATTACAGCCAATGAAGTACTTTTGAAGTGTAGTCACTGTTGCAATGTAGGAAACGCGGCAGCTTGATCAAAAAGGTCGATTTTAAGGAACATCTTAAAGGAGGAGGAGAGATGGAAAGGTTATGGAGAGGAAATCCAGAGCTCAGGGCCTTGGCAACTGAAGGCACAGCCTTCAGTGGAAGGGCAATGGAAATCAGAGATAGACATGAGGCCAGAATTGTAGGATGGCAGAGATCTTAGAAGGTTGTAGGGGCTAGAAGAGGTTACAGAGATAGGGAGGGATGAGGCCAAGGAGGGATTTGAAAACAAGGATGAGAATTTTAAATTTGACGTGTTGCTGGACCGGAAGCCAATGTAGGTCAGCAAACACTAGGGGATGGGTGAACAGGACTTGGTGTGAGTTAAGGCACTCACCCCTGAACCACAGCAATATCAGGTCATTGTAAGGGTTGTAAATTAAAATGCATTGGAAGTCCCAATGCAGCTCCAAGTGGCTACGAGTTCTTACCCAGAATATGATACCAGTTGAGCAATCGTACTCAGAGATGCCAAAATGAGTGTGTGTAAGCCACATTGATTCTATAAGAACATTAGAAATAGGAACAGGAATAGGCCATACGGCCCCTCGAGCCTGCTCCGCCATTCAATAAGATCATAGCTGATCTGATCATGGACTCAGCTCCACTTCCCTGCCCACTCCCCATAACCCCTTATCCCCTTGTCGTTTAAGAAACTGTCTATTTCTTTCTTAAATTTATTCAATGTCGCTGCTTCCACAGATCTCTGAGGCAGCGAATTCCACAGATTTATAACCCTCTGAGAGAAGAAATTTCTCCTCATCTCTGTTTTAAATAGGCGGCCCCTTATTCTAAGATCATGCCCTCTAGTTCTAGTCTCCCTCATCAATGGAAACATCCTCTCTGCATCCACCTTGTCAAGCCCCCTCATAACCTTATACGTTTCGATAAGATCACCTCTCATTCTTCTGAACTCCAATGAGTAGAGGCCCAACCTACCCAATCTTTCCTCATAATTCAACCCCCTCTTCCCTGGAATCAACTTAGTGAACCTTCTCTGAACTGCCTCCAAAGCAAGTATATTATTTCGTAAATATGGAAACCAAAACTGCACGCAGTATTCCAGTTGTGGCCTCACCAAAACCCTGTATAGCTGCAGCAAGACTTCCCTGTTTTTATACTCCATCCCCTTTGCAATAAAGGCCAAGATACCAATGGCCTTCCTGATCACTTGCTGTACCTGCATACTATCCTTTTGTGTTTCATGCACAAGTATCCCCAGGTCCCACTGTACTGTGGCACTTTGCAATCTTTCTCCATTTAAATAATAATAATCCCCATCTCACTTAAACTGGCACCGTGAAATCTCACATGAAGAACGGTCACTTGGGTGAGATGTTATCAGATCCCATGGACTTGTACCATGGTAAAATCATCATCTTCAGGAGATATGGGGAGAAGATTGGAAAAGGATTCGAATTTAGAGATCAAATAAGCAAAAAGTAACAGCCATCTTTTAATCAGCAAAAGACAAAATTGAGATTGATATTAAGAAGCTATATTTCAGCTATCAACACAAGGAATGGACATCTGGGTCAGGTAGTGAAGGCAAAATCCTTGGCATCATTTAGGAGGCAGTTGAATACTATTAATGGGGAGGAACTGGAGGGCCTTTCTGGATCGATGAGCTGAATGGCCTTCCTCATCCATATCTATCTCATGGTGAGTAGATGTCTTGGCATGCTGTCCAATTATAGCGACATTAGCCACATCGCTCAAGTGTCCTCTACACTGGGCCATTGTGCGATTTTCATGGTGTGGTTGTCATCTGATTTCCACATCGAAAGGCAATATATTGAAAGGGCTGATGTCTGAGCATTACTGGGTCAAAGGTTACTCTTGCTTTTTATTCAGCAGAGGGCAACAGGGTTGAGTAAGACGTACTGATGGCTGAAACTAAAGATAGAGTTGACTGAAGCAGCAGGGAGCTGTGTCATTATTGATTTGGGTAATGGAGAGGATCTATATCATTATAGTTAAAGGTTGATCGCTATAGATATTTGAGAATCTATTGCTAAGAGGACTAGACGGACATTTTGGAATTGGGGGATGGGGTGCTGTCAGGCTCTGGTGATGACTCTGTGCCTGTCTTCCATTCAGGGAACTAGATCAACTGTCCATACCAGAAACGTCAGATGTTAGATGTCCCTTTCTCTTCAGCCTTCTTGCTGAGTGTGCCTGTGCTTAAACCACCACTTGAGAAATTCTTGAGGAGGAAATGAAAACTACATATCCCACGATTCTCCGCTGTGTTTACCGGCCACCAATCACATGCACTTTTCTTTTTTCTAAATCTTTATTTTGTCGATCTTCACCCTCCTGCTCCTCCTCCCATGAACATGTTGACCTCTATTAAGGTGCGGCTACATTGGTGCCCTACAGTGTCTCGACCAAGTGGGCCGTTCTTCACGTTTGAGCCTAGACAGACTATTCAAATGTGGGGGGCATCGTGGCTGGGCCTGATCCTCTGCTCGCAAGTGTACTTTAAAGCAGGGAATTGATCGGCAACACGAGCTACGGCTGATTTTCTCCTCCATTGCCCAAGGCCTCTGAGGCCAATTGTAGAGATCCTACTGTCTCAGTTGGACTGGGAATTAATCTTGGTGCTCTGTGCTCCGCTTGGCTCAGCTACACTTTTACCAATTTAACTATCATGAGATGACCAAACAATGTGGGGATCGTGGCATAGCCTATTGCCAATAGGTGGTAAAACAAAGGTGTGTGGCCACATTTCTTACATGGAATTTAAAGCACAGAAACAGGTCAGTCGGTCCAACTGTTATCTTCACACTCATTGAGTTTGCAATCTTGGCTTTGTTGTCAGGGGTTAGGCCGATTGGACATTAAGCATTGCAGCAGGGAGCAAGGGAGAGTTGTCCAGGTCAGTCCAGCCACTGGTTACAGACAGCAGCTTGAAATGATCAGGCACCAGGCCCTTTGCTCACACACTCATGTCCCTCATCTACTCTTAAGTTGACCAACAGTGCATAACCCTTTCAAGCATACTGGAGTGAATGAGGTTCCTGATTCGTGAAGAGAGAGAACTGCTTCTATGCCTGCACTGACTGAGTCTGAAATTCCCATCAAACACCGCAGGCAATGAGGCAGACAAGTCACAGTGTTAGGTGTCAACCGTGGCTGAGTGGGTATTACTCTCAGTACTGAAGGAGTGCTGCACTGTCAGAGGTGCCGTCTTTCGGATGAGACGTTAAACCGAGGTCCTGTCTGCCCTCTCATGTGGACATATAAGATCCCACGGCACTATTTCAAAGAAGAGCATGGGATTCTCACTGGTATCCTGGACAATATTTATCCCTCAACCAATATCTTTTAAAAAATACATTTTCTGGTCATTATCTCATTGCTGTTTGTGGGAACTTGCTGTGCGCAAATTGGCTGTTGCATTTCCTACATTACAACAGTGACAACACTTCAAATGTACTTCAATGGCTGTAAAGCACTTTGGGACTTCCTGAGGTCATGAAAGGGGCTATATAAATGCTAATCTTTCTTTCCTTCCTTAACAGCAGCAGGAAGATGGGCAGCATTAAATCTCAGAGAGAGAGAGAAAAGAAACAGCATCAGAGTGAAGATCAAATGCAAACAGAGAGAAACAGTCAGCGACATAAGAGACAGAAAAAAGAGTGTAACTGAAATGAAATACAAGCTCACAGAGGGTAAGCATGTACTGCCGAATTGGAGGATAAGCTCGTAGCTCAGCTACGCTTGGGGAGTTCTGAATTTAAAACCCTTGAACTGAACTGAACCAAGAATCCAGGGAAAGGTCAGTCAACTCCCCTTCCCTAGTTTCCATTATAAATCTTCTCTACACAAGGAAGACTTCCGACAGATATAAAATGACGGAATTATTCTCACTTTAATAGCCCCCAAGTGTGCCACAGAAGTTGAATGCAAAATATACAACGGTACAGAAAATCCCCTTCTAATTAATCTTTTGTTGTAGCTAAGTGCAGTCTGATGTCTGACTCTGTAACATGCTCGCATATTGCATGAGCTTGTGGGGACCCAGATGGTCATTCTGAATTATTTAGCAGCTGATTGCTGGAGTGCACTCTGGGTGTCCTGTTTGTATTACGGGAGCGTTCAATAAAAAACTAACAAGGTTTGAGAGCAAGGCTCCTCATGTATCTTTAATTGGGAAGTGCAAGGGCCAAGGTCTCGTCAACAAAGATTGCCGAATGAGACCAGATTACTGAGCGAACTCAGCAACTGTGTGTCTGGTTATAAAATGTTAGGCACTTATTCAAAGGGCACTAGTGAAAATGCAGCCAGAAACTGTGGCAGGACAGCAGAGGATACTCAATCAGAGAATCTTAGCCTCAAATCATGGCTTTGTCTATACAATTAGAAGCTTTCGAAGGATTCACTGCCAGTCAAGCAGTGTGCTACCTCCAACTGTAGACAAATCTATTCACATTCACAGTGACTAACAGCTCCAACAATAGTGATCTAGAGTCCCATTAACAGGAACATATAGCTTTAGCACGAGAGCATTAGATTCCCATTCACAAAATATGGTATCTGCAGCACTAAAGGATTGCACTCCCATTCAGGGAAAGCGAGAGAATTCCAGATCTTAGGGTCGAGGCAGCTGGGGAGGGCGGGGAGGAGTGGTAGGGGGGGGGGGGATGAGGGGCAGAGAGGCAGAGAGTAGAGTGAAACAATCCCTGGGGCGGGGAGTAGAGTGATACAATCCCTGGGGCAGAGAGTAGAGTGATACAATCCATGGGGCAGGGAGTAGAGCGATACAATCCCTGGGACAGAGAGTAGAGTGATACAATCCCTGGGGCAGGGAGTAGAGTGATACAACCCCTGGGACAGAAAGTAGAGTGATACAATCCATGGGACAGAGAGTAGAGTGATACAATCCCTGGGACAGGGAGTAGAGCGATACAATCTATGGGGCAGGGAGTAGAGTGATACAATCTATGGGGCAGGCAGTAGCGTGATACAATCCCTGGGACAAAGAGTAGAGTGATACAATCCATGGGGCAGAGAGTAGAGTGATACAATCCCTGGGACAGAAAGTAGAGTGATACAATCCATGGGACAGAGAGGAGAGTGATACAATCCCTGGGACAGGGAGTAGAGCGATACAATCTATGGGGCAGGGAGTACAGTGATACAATCCCTGGGGCAGAGAGTAGAGTGATACAATCGCTGGGGCAGGGAGTAGCGTGATACAATCCCTGGGACAGAGAGGAGAGCGATACAATCCATGGGACAGAGAGTAGAGTGATACAATCCCTGGGACAGGCAGCATAGCGATACAATCTATGAGGCAGGAAGTAGAGTGATACAATCCCTGGGGCGGGGAGTAGAGTGATACAATCCCTGGGGCGGGGAGTAGAGTGATACAATCCATGGGGCAGAGAGTAGAGTGATCCAATCCCTGGGGCAGAGAGTAGAGTGATACAATCCTGGCACAGAGAGTAGAGTGATACAACCACTGGGACAGAGAGTAGAGTGCTACAATCCCTGGAACAGAGAGTAGAGTGATGCAATCCCTGGGACAGAGAGTAGAGTGATACAATCCCTGGGTCAGAGAGTAGAGTGATACAATCCCTGGGACAGAGAGTAGAATGATACAATCCCTGGGACAGAGTTGAGTAATACAATCCCTGGGACAGAGAGTAGAGTGATACAATCGGTGGGACAGAGAGTAGAGTGATACAATCCCTGGGACAGAGAGTAGAGTGATACAATCGCTGGGGCAGTGAGTAGAGTGATACAATCCCTGGGGCAGAGAGTAGAGTGATACAATCGCTGGGGCAGGGAGTATCGTAATACAATCCCTGGGACAAAGAGTAGAGTGATACAATCCATGGGGCAGAGAGTAGAGTGATACAATTCCTGGGACAGAAAGTAGAGCGATACAAACCCTGGGACAGAGAGTCGAGTGATACAATCCATGGGGCAGAGAGTAGAGTGCTACAAACCCTGGGACAGACAGTAGAGTGATACAATCCCTTGGGCAGAGAGTAGAGTGATACAATCCATGGGACAGAGAGTAGAGTGATACAATCCATGGGACAAAGAGTAGAGTGATACAATCCATTGGGCAGGGAGTAGAGTGATACAATCCCTGGGACAGAGAGTCGAGTGATACAATCCCTGGGACAGAGAGTAGAGTGATACAATCCCTGGGACAGGGAGTAGAGCAATACAATCTATGAGGCAGTAAGTAGAGTGATACAATCCCTGGGGCAGGGAGCAGAGTGATACAATCCCTGGGGCGGGGAGTAGAGTGATACAATCCATGGGGCAGAGAGTAGAGTGATCCAATCCCTGGGGCAGAGAGTAGAGTTATACAATCCTGGCACAGAGAATAGAGTGATACAATCACTGGGACAGAGAGTAGAGTGCTACAATCCCTGGGACAGAGAGTAGAGTGATACAATCCCTGGGAGAGAGAGTAGAGTGATACAATCCCTGGGACAGAGAGTAGAATGATACAATCCCTGGGGCAGGGAGTAAAGTGATACAATCCCTGGGACAGAGTTGAGTAATACAATCCCTGGGACAGAGAGTAGAGTGATACAATCCATGGGGCAGAGAGTAGAGTGATACAATTCCTGGGACAGAAAGTAGAGCGATACAAACCCTGGGACAGAGAGTCGAGTGATACAATCCCTGGGGCAGGGAGTAGAGTGATACAATTACTGGGACAGAGAGTAGAGTGATACAATCCCTGGGACAGGGAGTAGAGTGATACAATCCCTGAGGCAGGGAGTAGAATGATACAATCCCTGGGGCAGGGAGTAGCGTGATACAATCCCTGGGACAGAGAGTAGAGCGATACAATCCATGGGACAGAGAGTAGAGTGATACAATCCCTGACGCAGGGAGTAGAGCAATACAATCTATGAGGCAGTAAGTAGAGTGATAAAATCCCTGGGGCAGGGAGCAGAGTGATACAATCCCTGGGGCGGGGAGTAGAGTGATACAATCCATGGGGCAGAGAGTAGAGTGATACAATCCCTGGGACAGAGAGTAGAATGATACAATCCCTGGGGCAGGGAGTAAAGTGATACAATCCCTGGGACAGAGTTGAGTAATACAATCCCTGGGACAAAGAGTAGAGTGATACAATCCATGGGGCAGAGAGTAGAGTGATACAATTCCTGGGACAGAAAGTAGAGCGATACAAACCCTGGGACAGAGAGTCGAGTGATACAATCCATGGGGCAGAGAGTAGAGTGCTACAAACCCTGGGACAGACAGTAGAGTGATACAATCCCTTGGGCAGAGAGTAGAGTGATACAATCCATTTGGCAGAGAGTAGAGTGATACAATCCCTGGGACAAAGAGTAGAGTGATACAATCCATTGGGCAGGGAGTAGAGTGATACAATCCCTGGGGCAGGGAGTAGAGTGATACAATTACTGGGACAGAGAGTAGAGTGATACAATCCCTGGGACAGGGAGTAGAGTGATACAATCCCTGAGACAGGGAGTAGAATGATACAATCCCTGGGGCAGGGAGTAGCGTGATACAATCCCTGGGACAGAGAGTAGAGCGATACAATCCATGGGACAGAGAGTAGAGTGATACAATCCCTGACGCAGGGAGTAGAGCAATACAATCTATGAGGCAGTAAGTAGAGTGATACAATCCCTGGGGCAGGGAGCAGAGTGATACAATCCCTGGGGCGGGGAGTAGAGTGATACAATCCATGGGGCAGAGAGTAGAGTGATCCAATCCCTGGGGCAGAGAGTAGAGTTATACAATCCTGGCACAGAGAATAGAGTGATACAATCACTGGGACAGAGAGTAGAGTGCTACAATCCCTGGGACAGAGAGTAGAGTGATACAATCCCTGGGAGAGAGAGTAGAGTGATACAATCCCTGGGACAGAGAGTAGAATGATACAATCCCTGGGGCAGGGAGTAAAGTGATACAATCCCTGGGACAGAGCTGAGTAATACAATCCCTGGGACAGAGAGTTGAGTGATACAATCCCTGGGACAGAGAGTAGAGTGATACAATCCCTGGGACAGAGAGTAGAGTTATACAATCCTGGCACAGAGAATAGAGTGATACAATCACTGGGACAGAGAGTAGAGTGCTACAATCACTGGGACAGAGAGTAGAGTGATACAATCGCTGGGGCAGGGAGTAGAGTGATACAATCCCTGGGGCAGAGGGTAGAGTGATACAATCGCTGGGGCAGGGAGTATCGTAATACAATCCCTGGGACAAAGAGTAGAGTGATACAATCCATGGGGCAGAGAGTAGAGTGATACAATCCCTGGGACAGAAAGTAGAGCGATACAAACCCTGGGACAGAGAGTAGAGTGAAACAATCCATGGGGCAGAGAGTAGAGTGACACAATCCCAGGGACAGAGAGTAGAGCGATACAAACCCTGGGACAGAGAGTAGAGTGATACAATCGCTTGGGCAGGGAGTAGAGTGATACAATCCATGGGACAGAGAGTAGAGTGCTACAAACCCTGGGACAGAGAGTAGAGTGATACAACCCCTGGGGCAGAGAGTAGAGTGATACAATCCATGAGGCGGGGCGTAGATTAATACAATCCCTGGGGCAGGGAGTAGAGTGATACAATCCCTGGGGCAGAGAGTAGAGTGATGCAATCCCTGGGGCAGGGAGTAGAATGATACAATCCCTGGGACAGAGTGTAGAGTGATACAATCCCTGGGACAGAGAGTAGAGTGATACAATCCATTTGGCAGAGAATAGAGTGATACAATCCCTGGGACAAAGAGTAGAGTGATACAATCCCTGGGGCAAGGAGTAGACTGATACAATCCCTGGGACAGAGAGTAGAGTGATACAATCCCTGGGACAGAGAGTAGAGTGATACAATCCATGGGGCAGAGAGTAGAGTGATACAATCCATGGGGCAGGGAGTAGAGTGATACAATCCCTGGGACAGAGAGTAGAGTGATACAATCCCTGGGGCAGTGAGTAGAGTGATACAATCCCTGGGGCAGGGAGTAGAGTGATGGAATCCATGGGACAGAGAGTAGAGTGATACAATCCCTGGGGCAGAGAGTAGAGTGATACAATCCATGGGGCGGGGCAGAGAGTAATATAATCCCTGGGGCAGGGAGCAGAGTGATACAATCCCTGGGGCGGGGAGTAGAGTGATACAATCCCTGGGACAGAGAGTACAGTGATACAATCTCTGGGGCGGGGAGTAGAGTGATACTAACCATGGGGCAGGGAGGAGAGTGATACAATCCATTTGGCAGAGAGTAGAGTGATACAATCCCTGGGACAGAGAGTTGAGTGATACAATCCATTTAGCAGAGAGTAGAGTGATACAATCCCTGGGACAGAGAGTAGAGTGATACAATCCCTGGGGCAGGGAGTGGAGTGATACAATCCCTGGGGCAGGGAGTAAAGTGATACAATCCCTGGGACAGAGAGTAGAGTGATACAATCCCTGGGACAGAGAGCAGAGTGATACAATCCCTGGGACAGGGATTAGTGAGATACAATCCCTGGCACAGGGAGTAGAATGATACAATCCGTTGGGCAGTGAGTAAAGTGATAAAATCCCTGGGACAGAGAGTAGAGTGATACAATCCCTGGGACAGGGAGTAGAGTGATACAATCTCTGGGAAAGTGAGTAGAGTGCTACAATCCCTGGGGCAAGGAGTAGAGTGATACAATCCCTGGGGCAGGGTGTCGAGTGATACAATCCCTGGGATAGAGAGTTGAGTGATACAATCCCTGGGACAGAGAGTAGAGTGACACAATCCATTTGGCAGAGAGCAGCGTGATACAATCCCTGGGGTAGGGATTAAAGTGATACAATTCCTGGGACAGAGAGTAGAGTGATACAATCCCTGGGACAGAGAGTAGAGTGATACAATCCATGGGACAAAGAGTAGAGTGATACAATCCATGGGGCAGGGAGTAAAGTGATACAATTCCTGGCACAGAGAGTAGAGTGATACAATCCCTGGGACAGAGAGTAGAGCGATATAATCCCTGGGGCAAGGAGTAGAGTGATACAATCCCTGTTGCAGGGTGTAGAGTGATACAATCCCTGGGACAGGGAGTAGAGTGATACAATCCCTGGGACAGAGAGTAGAGTGATACAATCCCTGGGACAGAGAGCAGAGTGATACAATCCCTGGGGCCGGGAGTAAAGTGATACAATCCCTGGGGCAGGGAGTAGAGTGATACAATCCCTGGGACAGAAAGTAGAGCGATACAAACCCTGGGACAGAGAGTAGAGTGAAACAATCCATGGGGCAGAGAGTAGAGTGACACAATCCCAGGGACAGAGAGTAGAGCGATACAAACCCCGGGACAGAGAGTAGAGTGATACAATCCCTTGGGCAGGGAGTAGAGTGATACAATCCATGGGACAGAGAGTAGAGTGCGACAAACCCTGGGACAGAGAGTAGAGTGATACAATCCCTGGGGCAGAGAGTAGAGTGATACAATCCATGGGGCGGGGCGTAGATTAATACAATCCCTGGGGCAGGGAGTGGAGTGATAAAATCCCTGGGACAGAGAGTAGAGTGATGCAATCCCTGGGGCAGGGAGTAGAATGATACAATCCCTGGGACAGAGAGTAGAGTGATACAATCCCTGGGACAGAGAGTAGAGTGATACAATCCATTTGGCAGAGAGTAGAGTGATACAATCCCTGGGACAAAGAGTAGAGTGATACAATCCATTGGGCAGGGAGTAGAGTGATACAATCCCTGGCACAGAGAGTAGAGTGATACAATCCCTGGGACAGAGAGTAGAGTGATATAATCCCTGGGGCAAGGAGTAGAGTGATACAATCCCTGGGACAGGGAGTAGAGTGATACAATCCCTGGGACAGAGAGTAGAGTGATACAATCCCTGGGGCAGAGAGTAGAGTGATACAATCCATGGGGCAGAGAGTAGAGTGATACAATCCATGGGGCAGGGAGTAGAGTGATACAATCCCTGGGACAGAGAGTAGAGTGATACAATCCCTGGGGCAGTGAGTAGAATGATACAATCCCTGGGGCAGGGAGTAGAGTGATGGAATCTATGGGGCAGAGAGTAGAGTGACAGAATCCCTGGGGCAGGGAGTAGAGTGATACAATCCCTGGGGCAGAGAGTAGAGTGATGCAATCCATGGGGCAGGGAGTAGAGTGATACAATCCCTGGCGCAGTGAGTAGAGTGATACAATTCCTGGGGCAGGGAGTAGAGTGATACAATCACTGGGGCGGAGAGTAGAGTGATACAATCCCTGGGGCAGGGAGTTGAGTGATACAATCCATTTGGCAGAGAGTAGAGTGATACAATCCCTGGGGCAGGGAGTAGAGTGATACAATCCCTGGAGCAGGTAGTAGAGTGATACAATCCCTGGGACAGAGAGAAGAGTGCTACAATCCCTGGGACAGAGAGTAGAGTGCTACAATCCCTGGGACAGAGAGAAGAGTGATACAATCCATTTGGCAGAGAGGAGGGTGATATAATCACTGGGGCAGGGAGTAGAGTGCAACAATCCCTGGGACAGAGAGTAGAGTGATACAATCCCTTGGGCAGGGAGTAGAGTGATACAATCCATGGGACAGAGAGTAGAGTGATAAAATTCCTGGGGCAGAGAGTAGAGTGATACAATCCATGGGGCGGGGCATAGAGTAATATAATCCCTGGGGCAGAGAGCAGAGTGATACAATTCCTGGGGCGTGGAGTAGTGTGATACAATTCCTGGGGCAGAGAGCAGAGTGATACAATCCCTGGGGCGGGGAGTAGAGTGATACAATCCCTGGGACAGAGAGTACAGTGATACAATCTCTGGGGCGGGGAGTAGAGTGATACTAACCATGGGGCAGGGAGTAGAGTGATACAATCCCTGGGACAGAGAGTAGAGTGATACAATCCCTGGGGCAGAGAGTAGAGTGATACAATCTATTTGGCAGAGAGTACAGTGATACAATCCCTGGGACAGAGAGTAGAGTGATACAATCCATTTAGCAGAGAGTAGAGTGATACAATCCCTGGGGTAGGGAGTGGAGTGATACAATCCCTGGGGCAGGGAGTAAAGTGATACAATCCCTGGGACAGAGAGTAGAGTGATACAATCCCTGGGACAGAGAGTAGAGTGATACAATCCCTGGGACAGGGATTAGAGTGATACAATCCCTGGGACAGGGAGCAGAATGATACAATCCCTTGGGCAGCGAGTAAAGTGATAAAATCCCTGGGACAGAGAGTAGAGTGATACAATCCCTGGGACAGAGAGTAGAGTGATACAATCCGTGGGACAAAGAGTAGAGTGATACAATCCATGGGGCAGAGAGTAGAGTGATACAATCCCTGGGACAGGGAGTAGAGTGATACAATCCCTGGGAAAGGGAGTAGAGTGATACAATCCCTGGGGCAAGGAGTAGAGTGATACAATCCCTGGGGCAGGGTGTAGAGTGATACAATCCCTGGGATAGAGAGTAGAGTGATACAATCCCTGGGACAGAGAGTAGAGTGACACAATCCCTGGGGCAGGGTGTAGAGTGATACAATCCTTGGGACAGGGAGTAGAGTGATACAATCCCTGGGACAGAGAGTAGAGTGATACAATCCCTGGGACAGAGAGCAGAGTGATACAATCCCTGGGGCCGGGAGTAAAGTGATACAATCCCTGGGGCGTGGAGTAGTGTGATACAATTCCTGGGGCAGAGAGTAGAGTGATACAATCCCTGGGGCGGGGAGTAGAGTGATACAATCCCTGGGACAGAGAGTACAGTGATACAATCTCTGGGGCGGGGAGTAGAGTGATACTAACCATGGGGCAGGGAGTAGAGTGATACATTCCCTGGGACAGAGAGTAGAGTAATACAATCCCTGGGGCAGAGAGTAGAGTGATACAATCCATTTGGCAGAGAGTAGAGTGATACAATCCCTGGGACAGAGAGTAGAGTGATACAATCCATTTAGCAGAGAGTAGAGTGATACAATCCCTGGGACAGAGAGGAGAGTGATACAATCCCTGGGGCAGGGAGTGGAGTGATACAATCCCTGGGGCAGGGAGTAAAGTGATACAATCCCTGGGACAGAGAGTAGAGTGATACAATCCCTGGGACAGAGAGTAGAGTGATACAATCCCTGGGACAGGGATTAGAGTGATACAATCCCTGGGACAGGGAGCAGAATGATACAATCCCTTGGGCAGCGGGTAAAGTGATAAAATCCCTGGGACAGAGAGTAGAGTGATACAATCCCTGGGACAGAGAGTAGAGTGATACAATCCGTGGGACAAAGAGTAGAGTGATACAATCCATGGGGCAGAGAGTAGAGTGATACAATCCCTGGGACAGGGAGTAGAGTGATACAATCCCTGGGACAGAGAGTAGAGTGATACAATCCGTGGGACAGAGAGCAGAGTGATACAATCCCTGGGGCCGGGAGTAAAGTGATACAATCCCTGGGGCAGGGAGTAGAGTGATACAATCCCTGGGACAGGGAATAGAGTGATACAATCCATGGGGCAGGGAGTAGAGTGATACAATCCCTGGGGCAATGAGTAGAGTGATACAATCCCTGGGGCAGGGTGTAGAGTGATACAATCCCTGGGACAGAGAGTAGAGTGATACAATCCCTGGGACAGAGAGTAGAGTGATACAATCCATTTGGCAGAGAGTAGAGTGATACAATCCCTGGGGTAGCGTGTAGAGTGATACAATCCCTGGGACAGAGAGTAGAGTGATACAATCCATGGGACAAAGAGTAGAGTGATACAATCCATGGGGCAGAGAGTAGAGTGATACAATCCCTGGGAACGGGAGCAGAGTGATACAATCCCTGGGGCAGGGAGCAGAGTGATACAATCCCTGGGGCAGAGAGTAGAGTGATACAATCCCTGGGACAGGGAGTAGAGTGATACAATCCCTGGGACAGGGAGTAGAGTGATACAAGCCCTGGGACAGGGAGTAGAATGATACAATCCCTGGGACAGGGAGTAGAGTGATACAATCCCTGGGACAGAGAGTAGAGTGATACAATTCCTGGGGCAGGGTGCAGAGTGATACAATCCCTGGGACAGGGAGTGGAGTGATACAATCCCTGGGACAGAGAGTAGAGTGATACAATCCCTGGGGCAGCGAGTAAAGTGATTAAATCCCTGGGACAGAGAGTAGAGTGATACAATCCCTGGGACAGAGAGTAGAGTGATACAATTCATGGGACAAAGAGTAGAGTGATACAATCCATGGGGCAGAGAGTAGAGTGATACAATCCCTGGGACAGGGATTAGAGTGATACAGTCCCTGGGACAGGGAGTAGAGTGATACAATCCCTGGGGCAAGGAGTAGAGTGATACAATCCCTGGGGCAAGGAGCAGAGAGATACAATCCCTGGGACAGAGAGTAGAGTGACACAATCCATTTGGCAGAGAGTAGAGTGATACAATCCCTGGGACAGAGTGTAGAGTGACACAATCCATTTGGCAGAGAGTAGAGTGATACAATCCCTGGGGTAGGGAGTAGAGTGATACAATCCCTGGGACAGGGAGTAGAATGATACAATGCCAGGGGCAGGGAGTAAAGTGATACAATCCCTGGGACAGAGAGTAGAGTGATACAATCCATGGGACAGAGAGTAGAGTGATACAATCCATGGGGCAGGGAGTAAAGTTAGACAATCCCTGGCACGGAGAGTAGAGTGATACAATCCCTGGGACAGAGAGTAGAGCGATATAATCCCTGGGGCAAGGAGTAGAGTGATACAATCCCTGGGGCAGGGTGTAGAATGATACAATCCCTGGGACAGGGAGTAGAGTGATACAATCCCTGGGACAGAGAGTAGAGTGATACAATCCCTGGGACAGAGAGTAGAGTGATACAATCCCTGGGGCCGGGAGTAAATTGATACAATCCCTGGGGCAGGGAGTAGAGTGATACAATCCCTGGGACAGAGAGTAGAGTGATACAGTCCCTGAGACAGAGAGTAGAGTGATACAATCCATTTGGCAGAGAGTAGAGTGATACAATCCCTGGGGTAGGGAGTAGAGTGATACAATCCCTGGGACAGAGAGTAGAGTGATACAATCCCTGGGACAGGGATTAGAGTGATACAATCCCTGGGACAGAGAGTAGAGTGATACAATCACTGGGGCCGGGATAAAGTGATACAATCCCTGGGGCAGGGAGTAGAGTGATACAATCCCTGGGACAGAGAGTAGAGTGATACAATCCCTGGGACAAAGAGTAGAGTGATACAATCCCTGGGACAGAGAGTAGAGTGATACAATCCCTGGGGCATGGAGTAGAGTGATACAATCCGTGGGACAGAGAGTAGAGTGATACAATCCCTGGGAGAGGGAGTAGAGTGATACAATCCCTGAGACAGGGAGTAGAATGATATAATCCCTGGGGCAGGGAGTAAAGTGATACAATCCCTGGGACTGAGAGTAGAGTGATACAATCCATTTAGCAGAGAGTAGAGTGATACAATCCCTGGGACAGAGAGGAGAGTGATACAATCCCTGGGGTAGGGAGTGGAGTGATACAATCCCTGGGGCAGGGAGTAAAGTGATACAATCCCTGGGACAGAGAGTAGAGTGATACAATCCCTGGGACAGAGAGTAGAGTGATACAATCCCTGGGACAGGGATTAGAGTGATACAATCCCTGGGACAGGGAGCAGAATGATACAATCCCTTGGGCAGCGAGTAAAGTGATAAAATCCCTGGGACAGAGAGTAGAGTGATACAATCCCTGGGACAGAGAGTAGAGTGATACAATCTGTGGGACAAAGAGTAGAGTGATACAATCCATGGGGCAGAGAGTAGAGTGATACAATCCCTGGGACAGGGAGTAGAGTGATACAATCCCTGGGAAAGGGAGTAGAGTGATACAATCCCTGGGGCAAGGAGTAGAGTGATACAATCAATGGCGCAGGGTGTAGAGTGATACAATCCCTGGGATAGAGAGTAGAGTGATACAATCCCTGGGACAGAGAGTAGAGTGACACAATCCCTGGGGCAGGGTGTAGAGTGATACAATCCTTGGGACAGGGAGTAGAGTGATACAATCCCTGGGACAGAGAGTAGAGTGATACAATCCCTGGGACAGAGAGCAGAGTGATACAATCCCTGGGGCCGGGAGTAAAGTGATACAATCCCTGGGGCGTGGAGTAGTGTGATACAATTCCTGGGGCAGAGAGTAGAGTGATACAATCCCTGGGGCGGGGAGTAGAGTGATACAATCCCTGGGACAGAGAGTACAGTGATACAATCTCTGGGGCGGGGAGTAGAGTGATACTAACCATGGGGCAGGGAGTAGAGTGATACATTCCCTGGGACAGAGAGTAGAGTAATACAATCCCTGGGGCAGAGAGTAGAGTGATACAATCCATTTGGCAGAGAGTAGAGTGATACAATCCCTGGGACAGAGAGTAGAGTGATACAATCCATTTAGCAGAGAGTAGAGTGATACAATCTCTGGGACAGAGAGGAGAGTGATACAATCCCTGGGGCAGGGAGTGGAGTGATACAATCCCTGGGGCAGGGAGTAAAGTGATACAATCCCTGGGACAGAGAGTAGAGTGATACAATCCCTGGGACAGAGAGTAGAGTGATACAATCCCTGGGACAGGGATTAGAGTGATACAATCCCTGGGACAGGGTGCAGAATGATACAATCCCTTGGGCAGCGAGTAAAGTGATAAAATCCCTGGGACAGAGAGTAGAGTGATACAATCCCTGGGACAGAGAGTAGAGTGATACAATCCGTGGGACAAAGAGTAGAGTGATACAATCACTGGGGCCGGGATAAAGTGATACAATCCCTGGGGCAGGGAGTAGAGTGATACAATCCCTGGGACAGAGAGTAGAGTGATACAATCCCTGGGACAAAGAGTAGAGTGATACAATCCCTGGGACAGAGAGTAGAGTGATACAATCCCTGGGGCATGGAGTAGAGTGATACAATCCGTGGGACAGAGAGTAGAGTGATACAATCCCTGGGAGAGGGAGTAGAGTGATACAATCCCTGAGACAGGGAGTAGAATGATATAATCCCTGGGGCAGGGAGTAAAGTGATACAATCCCTGGGACTGAGAGTAGAGTGATACAATCCATTTAGCAGAGAGTAGAGTGATACAATCCCTGGGACAGAGAGGAGAGTGATACAATCCCTGGGGTAGGGAGTGGAGTGATACAATCCCTGGGGCAGGGAGTAAAGTGATACAATCCCTGGGACAGAGAGTCGAGTGATACAATCCCTGGGACAGAGAGTAGAGTGATACAATCCCTGGGACAGGGATTAGAGTGATACAATCCCTGGGACAGGGAGCAGAATGATACAATCCCTTGGGCAGCGAGTAAAGTGATAAAATCCCTGGGACAGAGAGTAGAGTGATACAATCCCTGGGACAGAGAGTAGAGTGATACAATCCGTGGGACAAAGAGTAGAGTGATACAATCCATGGGGCAGAGAGTAGAGTGATACAATCCCTGGGACAGGGAGTAGAGTGATACAATCCCTGGGAAAGGGAGTAGAGTGATACAATCCCTGGGGCAAGGAGTAGAGTGATACAATCAATGGCGCAGGGTGTAGAGTGATACAATCCCTGGGATAGAGAGTAGAGTGATACAATCCCTGGGACAGAGAGTAGAGTGACACAATCCCTGGGGCAGGGTGTAGAGTGATACAATCCTTGGGACAGGGAGTAGAGTGATACAATCCCTGGGACAGAGAGTAGAGTGATACAATCCCTGGGACAGAGAGCAGAGTGATACAATCCCTGGGGCCGGGAGTAAAGTGATACAATCCCTGGGGCGTGGAGTAGTGTGATACAATTCCTGGGGCAGAGAGTAGAGTGATACAATCCCTGGGGCGGGGAGTAGAGTGATACAATCCCTGGGACAGAGAGTACAGTGATACAATCTCTGGGGCGGGGAGTAGAGTGATACTAACCATGGGGCAGGGAGTAGAGTGATACATTCCCTGGGACAGAGAGTAGAGTAATACAATCCCTGGGGCAGAGAGTAGAGTGATACAATCCATTTGGCAGAGAGTAGAGTGATACAATCCCTGGGACAGAGAGTAGAGTGATACAATCCATTTAGCAGAGAGTAGAGTGATACAATCCCTGGGACAGAGAGGAGAGTGATACAATCCCTGGGGCAGGGAGTGGAGTGATACAATCCCTGGGGCAGGGAGTAAAGTGATACAATCCCTGGGACAGAGAGTAGAGTGATACAATCCCTGGGACAGAGAGTAGAGTGATACAATCCCTGGGACAGGGATTAGAGTGATACAATCCCTGGGACAGGGTGCAGAATGATACAATCCCTTGGGCAGCGAGTAAAGTGATAAAATCCCTGGGACAGAGAGTAGAGTGATACAATCCCTGGGACAGAGAGTAGAGTGATACAATCCGTGGGACAAAGAGTAGAGTGATACAATCCATGGGGCAGGGAGTAAAGTGATACAATCCCTGGGACAGAGAGTAGAGTGATACAATCCCTGGGACAGAGAGTAGAGTGATACAATCCCTGGGACAGGGATTAGAGTGATACAATCCCTGGGACAGGGAGCAGAATGATACAATCCCTTGGGCAGCGAGTAAAGTGATAAAATCCCTGGGACAGAGAGTAGAGTGATACAATCCCTGGGACAGAGAGTAGAGTGATACAATCCGTGGGACAAAGAGTAGAGTGATACAATCCATGGGGCAGAGAGTAGAGTGATACAATCCCTGGGACAGGGAGTAGAGTGATACAATCCCTGGGAAAGGGAGTAGAGTGATACAATCTCTGGGGCAAGGAGTAGAGTGATACAATCCCTGGGGCAGGGTGTAGAGTGATACAATCCCTGGGATAGAGAGTAGAGTGATACAATCCCTGGGACAGAGAGTAGAGTGACACAATCCGTGGGGCAGGGTGTAGAGTGATACAATCCTTGGGACAGGGAGTAGAGTGATACAATCCCTGGGACAGAGAGTAGAGTGATACAATCCCTGGGACAGAGAGCAGAGTGATACAATCCCTGGGGCCGGGAGTAAAGTGATACAATCCCTGGGGCGTGGAGTAGTGTGATACAATTCCTGGGGCAGAGAGTAGAGTGATACAATCCCTGGGGCAGGGAGTAGAGTGATACATTCCCTGGGACAGAGAGTAGAGTGATACATTCCCTGGGACAGAGAGTAGAGTAATACAATCCCTGGGGCAGAGAGTAGAGTGATACAATCCATTTGGCAGAGAGTAGAGTGATACAATCCCTGGGACAGAGAGTAGAGTGATACAATCCATTTAGCAGAGAGTAGAGTGATACAATCCCTGGGACAGAGAGGAGAGTGATACAATCCCTGGGGCAGGGAGTGGAGTGATACAATCCCTGGGGCAGGGAGTAAAGTGATACAATCCCTGGGACAGAGAGTAGAGTGATACAATCCCTGGGACAGAGAGTAGAGTGATACAATCCCTGGGACAGAGAGTAGAGTGATACAATCCGTGGGACAGAGAGCAGAGTGATACAATCCCTGGGGCCGGGAGTAAAGTGATACAATCCCTGGGGCAGGGAGTAGAGTGATACAATCCCTGGGACAGGGAATAGAGTGATACAATCCATGGGGCAGGGAGTAGAGTGATACAATCCCTGGGACAGAGAGTAGAGTGATACAATCCGTGGGACAGAGAGCAGAGTGATACAATCCCTGGGGCCGGGAGTAAAGTGATACAATCCCTGGGGCAGGGAGTAGAGTGATACAATCCCTGGGACAGGGAATAGAGTGATACAATCCATGGGGCAGGGAGTAGAGTGATACAATCCCTGGAGCAATGAGTAGAGTGATACAATCCCTGGGGCAGGGTGTAGAGTGATACAATCCCTGGGACAGAGAGTAGAGTGATACAATCCCTGGGACAGAGAGTAGAGTGATACAATCCATTTGGCAGAGAGTAGAGTGATACAATCCCTGGGGTAGGGTGTAGAGTGATACAATCCCTGGGACAGAGAGTAGAGTGATACAATCCATGGGACAAAGAGTAGAGTGATACAATCCATGGGGCAGGGAGTAAAGTTAGACAATCCCTGGCACGGAGAGTAGAGTGATACAATCCCTGGGACAGAGAGTAGAGCGATATAATCCCTGGGGCACGGTGTAGAGTGATACAATCCCTGGGACTGAGAGTAGAGAGATACAATCCCTGGGACAGAGAGTAGAGTGACACAATCCATTTGGCAGAGAGTAGAGTGATACAATCCCTGGGACAGAGAGTAGAGTGACACAATCCATTTGGCAGAGAGTAGAGTGATACAATCCCTGGGGTAGGGAGTAGAGTGATACAATCCCTGGGACAGGGAGTAGAATGAAACAATGCCAGGGGTTAGGGAGTAAAGTGATACAATCCCTGGGACAGAGAGTAGAGTGATACAATCCATGGGACAGAGAGTAGAGTGATACAATCCATGGGGCAGGGAGTAGAGTGATACAATCCCTGGGACAGAGAGTAGAGCGATATAATCCCTGGGGCAAGGAGTAGAGTGATACAATCCCTGGGGCAGGGTGTAGAATGATACAATCCCTGGGACAGGGAGTAGAGTGATACAATCCCTGGGACAGAGAGTAGAGTGATACAATCCCTGGGACAGAGAGTAGAGTGATACAATCCCTGGGGCCGGGAGTAAATTGATACAATCCCTGGGGCAGGGAGTAGAGTGATACAATCCCTGGGACAGAGAGTAGAGTGATACAGTCCCTGGGACAGAGAGTAGAGTGATACAATCCATTTGGCAGAGAGTAGAGTGATACAATCCCTGGGGTAGGGAGTAGAGTGATACAATCCCTGGGACAGAGAGTAGAGTGATACAATCCCTGGGACAGGGATTAGAGTGATACAATCCCTGGGACAGAGAGTAGAGTGATACAATCACTGGGGCCGGGATAAAGTGATACAATCCCTGGGGCAGGGAGTAGAGTGATACAATCCCTGGGACAGAGAGTAGAGTGATACAATCCCTGGGACAAAGAGTAGAGTGATACAATCCCTGGGACAGAGAGTAGAGTGATACAATCCCTGGGGCATGGAGTAGAGTGATACAATCCGTGGGACAGAGAGTAGAGTGATACAATCCCTGGGAGAGGGAGTAGAGTGATACAATCCCTGAGACAGGGAGTAGAATGATATAATCCCTGGGGCAGGGAGTAAAGTGATACAATCCCTGGGACTGAGAGTAGAGTGATACAATCCATTTAGCAGAGAGTAGAGTGATACAATCCCTGGGACAGAGAGGAGAGTGATACAATCCCTGGGGTAGGGAGTGGAGTGATACAATCCCTGGGGCAGGGAGTAAAGTGATACAATCCCTGGGACAGAGAGTAGAGTGATACAATCCCTGGGACAGAGAGTAGAGTGATACAATCCCTGGGACAGGGATTAGAGTGATACAATCCCTGGGACAGGGAGCAGAATGATACAATCCCTTGGGCAGCGAGTAAAGTGATAAAATCCCTTGGACAGAGAGTAGAGTGATACAATCCCTGGGACAGAGAGTAGAGTGATACAATCCGTGGGACAAAGAGTAGAGTGATACAATCCATGGGGCAGAGAGTAGAGTGATACAATCCCTGGGACAGGGAGTAGAGTGATACAATCCCTGGGAAAGGGAGTAGAGTGATACAATCCCTGGGGCAAGGAGTAGAGTGATACAATCAATGGCGCAGGGTGTAGAGTGATACAATCCCTGGGATAGAGAGTAGAGTGATACAATCCCTGGGACAGAGAGTAGAGTGACACAATCCCTGGGGCAGGGTGTAGAGTGATACAATCCTTGGGACAGGGAGTAGAGTGATACAATCCCTGGGACAGAGAGTAGAGTGATACAATCCCTGGGACAGAGAGCAGAGTGATACAATCCCTGGGGCCGGGAGTAAAGTGATACAATCCCTGGGGCGTGGAGTAGTGTGATACAATTCCTGGGGCAGAGAGTAGAGTGATACAATCCCTGGGGCGGGGAGTAGAGTGATACAATCCCTGGGACAGAGAGTACAGTGATACAATCTCTGGGGCGGGGAGTAGAGTGATACTAACCATGGGGCAGGGAGTAGAGTGATACATTCCCTGGGACAGAGAGTAGAGTAATACAATCCCTGGGGCAGAGAGTAGAGTGATACAATCCATTTGGCAGAGAGTAGAGTGATACAATCCCTGGGACAGAGAGTAGAGTGATACAATCCATTTAGCAGAGAGTAGAGTGATACAATCCCTGGGACAGAGAGGAGAGTGATACAATCCCTGGGGCAGGGAGTGGAGTGATACAATCCCTGGGGCAGGGAGTAAAGTGATACAATCCCTGGGACAGAGAGTAGAGTGATACAATCCCTGGGACAGAGAGTAGAGTGATACAATCCCTGGGACAGGGATTAGAGTGATACAATCCCTGGGACAGGGTGCAGAATGATACAATCCCTTGGGCAGCGAGTAAAGTGATAAAATCCCTGGGACAGAGAGTAGAGTGATACAATCCCTGGGACAGAGAGTAGAGTGATACAATCCGTGGGACAAAGAGTAGAGTGATACAATCACTGGGGCCGGGATAAAGTGATACAATCCCTGGGGCAGGGAGTAGAGTGATACAATCCCTGGGACAGAGAGTAGAGTGATACAATCCCTGGGACAAAGAGTAGAGTGATACAATCCCTGGGACAGAGAGTAGAGTGATACAATCCCTGGGGCATGGAGTAGAGTGATACAATCCGTGGGACAGAGAGTAGAGTGATACAATCCCTGGGAGAGGGAGTAGAGTGATACAATCCCTGAGACAGGGAGTAGAATGATATAATCCCTGGGGCAGGGAGTAAAGTGATACAATCCCTGGGACTGAGAGTAGAGTGATACAATCCATTTAGCAGAGAGTAGAGTGATACAATCCCTGGGACAGAGAGGAGAGTGATACAATCCCTGGGGTAGGGAGTGGAGTGATACAATCCCTGGGGCAGGGAGTAAAGTGATACAATCCCTGGGACAGAGAGTAGAGTGATACAATCCCTGGGACAGAGAGTAGAGTGATACAATCCCTGGGACAGGGATTAGAGTGATACAATCCCTGGGACAGGGAGCAGAATGATACAATCCCTTGGGCAGCGAGTAAAGTGATAAAATCCCTGGGACAGAGAGTAGAGTGATACAATCCCTGGGACAGAGAGTAGAGTGATACAATCCGTGGGACAAAGAGTAGAGTGATACAATCCATGGGGCAGAGAGTAGAGTGATACAATCCCTGGGACAGGGAGTAGAGTGATACAATCCCTGGGAAAGGGAGTAGAGTGATACAATCCCTGGGGCAAGGAGTAGAGTGATACAATCAATGGCGCAGGGTGTAGAGTGATACAATCCCTGGGATAGAGAGTAGAGTGATACAATCCCTGGGACAGAGAGTAGAGTGACACAATCCCTGGGGCAGGGTGTAGAGTGATACAATCCTTGGGACAGGGAGTAGAGTGATACAATCCCTGGGACAGAGAGTAGAGTGATACAATCCCTGGGACAGAGAGCAGAGTGATACAATCCCTGGGGCCGGGAGTAAAGTGATACAATCCCTGGGGCGTGGAGTAGTGTGATACAATTCCTGGGGCAGAGAGTAGAGTGATACAATCCCTGGGGCGGGGAGTAGAGTGATACAATCCCTGGGACAGAGAGTACAGTGATACAATCTCTGGGGCGGGGAGTAGAGTGATACTAACCATGGGGCAGGGAGTAGAGTGATACATTCCCTGGGACAGAGAGTAGAGTAATACAATCCCTGGGGCAGAGAGTAGAGTGATACAATCCATTTGGCAGAGAGTAGAGTGATACAATCCCTGGGACAGAGAGTAGAGTGATACAATCCATTTAGCAGAGAGTAGAGTGATACAATCCCTGGGACAGAGAGGAGAGTGATACAATCCCTGGGGCAGGGAGTGGAGTGATACAATCCCTGGGGCAGGGAGTAAAGTGATACAATCCCTGGGACAGAGAGTAGAGTGATACAATCCCTGGGACAGAGAGTAGAGTGATACAATCCCTGGGACAGGGATTAGAGTGATACAATCCCTGGGACAGGGTGCAGAATGATACAATCCCTTGGGCAGCGAGTAAAGTGATAAAATCCCTGGGACAGAGAGTAGAGTGATACAATCCCTGGGACAGAGAGTAGAGTGATACAATCCGTGGGACAAAGAGTAGAGTGATACAATCCATGGGGCAGGGAGTAAAGTGATACAATCCCTGGGACAGAGAGTAGAGTGATACAATCCCTGGGACAGAGAGTAGAGTGATACAATCCCTGGGACAGGGATTAGAGTGATACAATCCCTGGGACAGGGAGCAGAATGATACAATCCCTTGGGCAGCGAGTAAAGTGATAAAATCCCTGGGACAGAGAGTAGAGTGATACAATCCCTGGGACAGAGAGTAGAGTGATACAATCCGTGGGACAAAGAGTAGAGTGATACAATCCATGGGGCAGAGAGTAGAGTGATACAATCCCTGGGACAGGGAGTAGAGTGATACAATCCCTGGGAAAGGGAGTAGAGTGATACAATCCCTGGGGCAAGGAGTAGAGTGATACAATCCCTGGGGCAGGGTGTAGAGTGATACAATCCCTGGGATAGAGAGTAGAGTGATACAATCCCTGGGACAGAGAGTAGAGTGACACAATCCGTGGGGCAGAGTGTAGAGTGATACAATCCTTGGGACAGGGAGTAGAGTGATACAATCCCTGGGACAGAGAGTAGAGTGATACAATCCCTGGGACAGAGAGCAGAGTGATACAATCCCTGGGGCCGGGAGTAAAGTGATACAATCCCTGGGGCGTGGAGTAGTGTGATACAATTCCTGGGGCAGAGAGTAGAGTGATACAATCCCTGGGGCAGGGAGTAGAGTGATACATTCCCTGGGACAGAGAGTAGAGTGATACATTCCCTGGGACAGAGAGTAGAGTAATACAATCCCTGGGGCAGAGAGTAGAGTGATACAATCCATTTGGCAGAGAGTAGAGTGATACAATCCCTGGGACAGAGAGTAGAGTGATACAATCCATTTAGCAGAGAGTAGAGTGATACAATCCCTGGGACAGAGAGGAGAGTGATACAATCCCTGGGGCAGGGAGTGGAGTGATACAATCCCTGGGGCAGGGAGTAAAGTGATACAATCCCTGGGACAGAGAGTAGAGTGATACAATCCCTGGGACAGAGAGTAGAGTGATACAATCCCTGGGACAGAGAGTAGAGTGATACAATCCGTGGGACAGAGAGCAGAGTGATACAATCCCTGGGGCCGGGAGTAAAGTGATACAATCCCTGGGGCAGGGAGTAGAGTGATACAATCCCTGGGACAGGGAATAGAGTGATACAATCCATGGGGCAGGGAGTAGAGTGATACAATCCCTGGGACAGAGAGTAGAGTGATACAATCCGTGGGACAGAGAGCAGAGTGATACAATCCCTGGGGCCGGGAGTAAAGTGATACAATCCCTGGGGCAGGGAGTAGAGTGATACAATCCCTGGGACAGGGAATAGAGTGATACAATCCATGGGGCAGGGAGTAGAGTGATACAATCCCTGGAGCAATGAGTAGAGTGATACAATCCCTGGGGCAGGGTGTAGAGTGATACAATCCCTGGGACAGAGAGTAGAGTGATACAATCCCTGGGACAGAGAGTAGAGTGATACAATCCATTTGGCAGAGAGTAGAGTGATACAATCCCTGGGGTAGGGTGTAGAGTGATACAATCCCTGGGACAGAGAGTAGAGTGATACAATCCATGGGACAAAGAGTAGAGTGATACAATCCATGGGGCAGAGAGTAGAGTGATACAATCCCTGGGAACGGGAGCAGAGTGATACAATCCCTGGGGCAGGGAGCAGAGTGATACAATCCCTGGGGCATGGAGTAGAGTGATACAATCCCTGGGACAGGGAGTAGAGTGATACAATCCCTGGGACAGGGAGTAGAGTGATACAAGCCCTGGGACAGGGAGTAGAATGATACAATCCCTGGGACAGGGAGTAGAGTGATACAATCCCTGGGACAGAGAGTAGAGTGATACAATTCCTGGGGCAGGGTGCAGAGTGATACAATCCCTGGGACAGGGAGTGGAGTGATACAATCCCTGGGACAGAGAGTAGAGTGATACAATCCCTGGGGCAGCGAGTAAAGTGATTAAATCCCTGGGACAGAGAGTAGAGTGATACAATCCCTGGGACAGAGAGTAGAGTGATACAATTCATGGGACAAAGAGTAGAGTGATACAATCCATGGGACAGGGAGTAGAGTGATACAGTCCCTGGGACAGGGAGTAGAGTGATACAATCCCTGGAGCAATGAGTAGAGTGATACAATCCCTGGGGCAGGGTGTAGAGTGATACAATCCCTGGGACAGAGAGTAGAGTGATACAATCCATTTGGCAGAGAGTAGAGTGATACAATCCCTGGGGTAGGGTGTAGAGTGATACAATCCCTGGGACAGAGAGTAGAGTGATACAATCCATGGGACAAAGAGTAGAGTGATACTTTCCATGGGGCAGAGAGTAGAGTGATACAATCCCTGGGAACGGGAGCAGAGTGATACAATCCCTGGGGCAGGGAGCAGAGTGATACAATCCCTGGGGCATGGAGTAGAGTGATACAATCCCTGGGACAGGGAGTAGAGTGATACAATCCCTGGGACAGGGAGTAGAGTGATACAAGCCCTGGGACAGGGAGTAGAATGATACAATCCCTGGGACAGGGAGTAGAGTGATACAATCCCTGGGACAGAGAGTAGAGTGATACAATTCCTGGGGCAGGGTGCAGAGTGATACAATCCCTGGGACAGGGAGTGGAGTGATACAATCCCTGGGACAGAGAGTAGAGTGATACAATCCCTGGGGCAGCGAGTAAAGTGATTAAATCCCTGGGACAGAGAGTAGAGTGATACAATCCCTGGGACAGAGAGTAGAGTGATACAATTCATGGGACAAAGAGTAGAGTGATACAATCCATGGGACAAAGAGTAGAGTGATACTTTCCATGGGGCAGAGAGTAGAGTGATACAATCCCTGGGAACGGGAGCAGAGTGATACAATCCCTGGGGCAGGGAGCAGAGTGATACAATCCCTGGGGCATGGAGTAGAGTGATACAATCCCTGGGACAGGGATTAGAGTGATACAGTCCCTGGGACAGGGAGTAGAGTGATACAATCCCTGGGGCAAGGAGTAGAGTGATACAATCCCTGGGGCAAGGAGTAGAGTGATACAATCCCTGGGGCACGGTGTAGAGTGATACAATCCCTGGGACTGAGAGTAGAGAGATACAATCCCTGGGACAGAGAGTAGAGTGACACAATCCATTTGGCAGAGAGTAGAGTGATACAATCCCTGGGACAGAGAGTAGAGTGACACAATCCATTTGGCAGAGAGTAGAGTGATACAATCCCTGGGGTAGGGAGTAGAGTGATACAATCCCTGGGACAGGGAGTAGAATGAAACAATGCCAGGGGTTAGGGAGTAAAGTGATACAATCCCTGGGACAGAGAGTAGAGTGATACAATCCATGGGACAGAGAGTAGAGTGATACAATCCATGGGGCAGGGAGTAGAGTGATACAATCCCTGGGACAGAGAGTAGAGCGATATAATCCCTGGGGCAAGGAGTAGAGTGATACAATCCCTGGGGCAGGGTGTAGAATGATACAATCCCTGGGACAGGGAGTAGAGTGATACAATCCCTGGGACAGAGAGTAGAGTGATACAATCCCTGGGACAGAGAGTAGAGTGATACAATCCCTGGGGCCGGGAGTAAATTGATACAATCCCTGGGGCAGGGAGTAGAGTGATACAATCCCTGGGACAGAGAGTAGAGTGATACAGTCCCTGGGACAGAGAGTAGAGTGATACAATCCATTTGGCAGAGAGTAGAGTGATACAATCCCTGGGGTAGGGAGTAGAGTGATACAATCCCTGGGACAGAGAGTAGAGTGATACAATCCCTGGGACAGGGATTAGAGTGATACAATCCCTGGGACAGAGAGTAGAGTGATACAATCACTGGGGCCGGGATAAAGTGATACAATCCCTGGGGCAGGGAGTAGAGTGATACAATCCCTGGGACAGAGAGTAGAGTGATACAATCCCTGGGACAAAGAGTAGAGTGATACAATCCCTGGGACAGAGAGTAGAGTGATACAATCCCTGGGGCATGGAGTAGAGTGATACAATCCGTGGGACAGAGAGTAGAGTGATACAATCCCTGGGAGAGGGAGTAGAGTGATACAATCCCTGAGACAGGGAGTAGAATGATATAATCCCTGGGGCAGGGAGTAAAGTGATACAATCCCTGGGACTGAGAGTAGAGTGATACAATCCCTGGGACAGAGAGTAGAGTGATGCAATCCATGGGACAAAGAGTAGAGTGATACAATCCCTCGGGCAGGGAGTAGAGTGATACAATCCCTGGGGCATGGAGTAGAGTGATACAATCCCTGGGACAGTGAGTAGAATGATACAATCCCTGGGGCAGGGAGTAAAGTGATACAATCCCTGGGACAGAGAGTAGAGTGATACAATCACAGGGGCAGGGAGTAGAGTGATACAATCCATGGGACAGAGAGTAGAGTGATACAATCCCTGGGGCAGGGAGTAGAGTGATACAATCCCTGGGGCGGGGAGTAGAGTGATACAATCCCTGGGGCAGGGAGTAGAGTGATACAATCCCTGGGGCAGGAAGTAGAGTGATACAATCCCTGGGGCACAGAGCAGAGTGATACAATCCCTGGGGCAGAGAGTAGAGTGATACAATCCCTGGGGCAGAGAGTAGAGTGATGCAATCCCTGGGGCAGGGAGTAGAGTGATACAATCCCTGGGACAGAGAGCAGAGTGATACAATCCATGGGACAGAGAGTAGAGTGATACAATCCATTTGGCAGAGAGAATAAGTGATACAATACCTGGGACAAAGAGTAGAGTGATACAATCCATTGGGCAGGGAGTAGAGTGATACAATCCCTGGGACAGGGAGTAGAGTGATACAATCCCTGAGACAGGGAGTAGAATGATACAATCCCTGGGGCAGGGAGTAGCGTGATACAATCCCTGGGACAGAGAGTAGAGCGATACAATCCATGGGACAGAGAGTAGAGTGATACAATCCCTGGGGCAGAGAGTAGAGTGATGCAATCCCTGGGGCAGGGAGTAGAGTGATACAATCCCTGGGACAGAGAGTAGAGTGATACAATCCCTGGGGCGGGGAGTAGAGTGATACAATCCCTGGGGCAGAGAGTAGAGTGATACAATCCATGGGGCGGGGCGTAGAGTAATACAAAACTGTGGCAGGGAGTAGAGTGATACAATCCCTGGGGCAGAGAAGAGAGTGATGCAATCCCTGCGGCAGGGAGTAGAGTGATACAATCCCTGGGACAATGAGTAGAGTGATACAATCCGTGGGACAGAGAGTAGAGTGATACAATCCATTTGGCAGAGAGTAGAGTGATACAATCCCTGGGACAAAGAGAAGAGTGATACAATCCATTGGGCAGGGAGTAGAGTGATACAATCCCTGGGGCAGGGAGTAGAGTGATACAATCCCTGGGACAGAGAGTAGAGTGATACAATCCCTGGGACAGGGAGTAGAGTGATACAATCCCTGAGACAGGGAGTAGAATGATACAATCCCTGGGGCAGGGAGTAGCGTGATACAATCCATGGGACAGAGAGTAGAGCGATACAATCCATGGGACAGAGAGTAGAGTGATACAATCCCTGGGACAGGGAGTAGAGCGATACAATCTATGAGGCAGGAAGTAGAGTGATACAATCCCTGGGGCAGGGAGTAGAGTGATACAATCCCTGGGGCGGGGAGTAGAGTGATACAATCCATGGGGCAGAGAGTAGAGTGATCCAATCCCTGGGGCAGAGAGTAGAGTTATACAATCCTGGCACAGAGAGTAGAGTGCTACAATCCCTGGGACTGAGAGTAGAATGATACAATCCCTGGGGCAGGGAGTAAAGTGATACAATCCCTGGGACAGAGTTGAGTAATACAATCCCTGGGACAGAGAGTAGAGTGATACAATCCCTGGGACAGAGAGTAGAGTGATACAATCCCTGGGACAGAGAGTAGAGTGATACAATCGCTGGGGCAGGGAGTAGAGTGAAACAATCCATGGGGCAGAGAGTAGAGTGATACAATCCATGGGACAGAGAGTAGAGTGCTACAAACCCTGGGACAGAGAGTAGAGTGATACAATCACTTGGGCAGAGAGTAGAGTGATACAATCCATGGGACAGAGAGTAGAGTGATACAATCCCTGGGGCAGAGAGTAGAGTGATACAATCCATGGGGCGGGGCGTAGAGTAATACAATCCCTGGGGCAGGGAGTAGAGTGATACAATCCCTGGGGCAGAGAGTAGAGTGATGCAATCCCTGGGCAGGGAGTAGAATGATACAATCCCTGGGACAGAGAGTAGAGTGATACAATCCCTGGGACAGAGAGTAGAGTGATGCAATCCATTTGGCAGTGAGCAGAGTGATTCAAACCCTGGGACAAAGAGTAGAGTGATACAATCCATTGGGCAGGGAGTAGAGTGATACAATCCCACGGGCAGGGAGTAGAGTGATACAATCCCTGGGACAGAGAGTAGAGTGATACAATACCTGGGACAGGGAGTAGAATGATACAATCCCTGAGACAGGGAGTAGAATGATACAATCCCTGGGGCAGGGAGTAAAGTGATACAATCCCTGGGACAGAGAGTAGAGTGATACAATCCATGGGACAGAGAGTAGAGTGATACAATCCATGGGGCAGGGAGTAAAGTGATACAACCCCTGGCACAGAGAGTAAAGTGATACAATCCCTGGGACAGAGAGGAGAGCGATATAATCCCTGGGGCAAGGAGTAGAGTGATACAATTCCTGGGACAGGGAGTTGAGTGATACAATCCCTGGGACAGAGAGTAGAGTGATACAATCCCTGGGACAGAGAGTAGAGTGATACAATCCATGGGGCAGAGAGTAGAGTGATACAATCCCTGGGACAGAGAGTAGAGTGATACAATCCATTTGGCAGTGAGTAGTGTGATTCAATCCCTGGGACAAAGAGTAGAGTGATACAATCCATTGGGCAGGGAGTAGAGTGATACAATCCCTGGGGCAGGGAGTAGAGTGATACAATCCCTGGGACAGAGAGTAGAGTGATACAATCACTGGGACAGGGAGTAGAGTGATACAATCCCTGAGACAGGGAGTAGAATGATACAATCTCTGGGGCAGGGAGTAAAGTGATACAATCCCTGGGACAGAGAGTAGAGTGATACAATCCATGGGACAAAGAGTAGAGTGATACAATCCATGGGGCAGGGAGTAAATTGATACAATCCCTGGCACAGAGAGTAAAGTGATACAATCCCTGGGACAGAGAGTAGAGCGATATAATCCCTGGGGCAAGGAGTAGAGTGATACAATCCCTGGGACAGGGAGTAGAGTGATACAATCCCTTGGACAGAGAGTAGAGTGATACAATCCCTGGGACAGAGAGTAGAGTGATTCAATCCATGGGGCAGAGAGTAGAGTTATACAATCCATGGGGCAGGGAGTAGAGTGATACAATCCCTGGGACAGAGAGTAGAGGATACAATCCCTGGGGCAGGGAGGAGAGTGATACAATCCCTGGGGCAGGGAGTAGAGTGATGGAATCCATGGGGCAGAGAGTAGAGTGATACAATCCCTGGGGCAGGGAGTTGAGTGATACAATCCCTGGGGCAGAGAGTAGAGTGATGCAATCCATGGGGCAGGGAGCAGAGTGATACAATCCCTGGCGCAGTGAGTAGAGTGATACAATCCCTGGCGCAGTGAGTAGAGTGATACAATCCCTGGGGCAGAGAGTAGAGTGATACAATCCCTGGGGCAGGGAGTTGAGTGATACAATCCATTTGGCAGAGAGTAGAATGATACAATCCCTGGGGCAGAGAGTAGAGTGATACAATCCCTGGGGCAGGGATTTGAATGATACAATCCATTTGGCAGAGAGTAGGGTGATACAATCACTGGGGCAGCGAGTAGAGTGATACAATCCCTGGGACAGAGAGTAGAGTGATACAATCCATTTGGCAGTGAGTAGAGTGATTCAAACCCTGCGACAAAGAGTAGAGTGATACAATCCATTGGGCAGGGAGTAGAGTGATACAATCCCTCGGGCAGGGAGTAGAGTGATACAATCCCTGGGACAGAGAGTAGAGTGATACAATACCTGGGACAGGGAGTAGAATGATACAATCCCTGAGACAGGGAGTAGAATGATACAATCCCTGGGGCAGGGAGTAAAGTGATACAATCCCTGGGACAGAGAGTAGAGTGATACAATCCATGGGACAGAGAGTAGAGTGATACAATCCATGGGGCAGGGAGTAAAGTGATACAACCCCTGGCACAGAGAGTAAAGTGATACAATCCCTGGGACAGAGAGGAGAGCGATATAATCCCTGGGGCAAGGAGTAGAGTGATACAATTCCTGGGACAGGGAGTTGAGTGATACAATCCCTGGGACAGAGAGTAGAGTGATACAATCCCTGGGACAGAGAGTAGAGTGATACAATCCATGGGGCAGAGAGTAGAGTGATACAATCCCTGGGACAGAGAGTAGAGTGATACAATCCATTTGGCAGTGAGTAGTGTGATTCAATCCCTGGGACAAAGAGTAGAGTGATACAATCCATTGGGCAGGGAGTAGAGTGATACAATCCCTGGGGCAGGGAGTAGAGTGATACAATCCCTGGGACAGAGAGTAGAGTGATACAATCACTGGGACAGGGAGTAGAGTGATACAATCCCTGAGACAGGGAGTAGAATGATACAATCTCTGGGGCAGGGAGTAAAGTGATACAATCCCTGGGACAGAGAGTAGAGTGATACAATCCATGGGACAAAGAGTAGAGTGATACAATCCATGGGGCAGGGAGTAAATTGATACAATCCCTGGCACAGAGAGTAAAGTGATACAATCCCTGGGACAGAGAGTAGAGCGATATAATCCCTGGGGCAAGGAGTAGAGTGATACAATCCCTGGGACAGGGAGTAGAGTGATACAATCCCTTGGACAGAGAGTAGAGTGATACAATCCCTGGGACAGAGAGTAGAGTGATTCAATCCATGGGGCAGAGAGTAGAGTTATACAATCCATGGGGCAGGGAGTAGAGTGATACAATCCCTGGGACAGAGAGTAGAGGATACAATCCCTGGGGCAGGGAGGAGAGTGATACAATCCCTGGGGCAGGGAGTAGAGTGATGGAATCCATGGGGCAGAGAGTAGAGTGATACAATCCCTGGGGCAGGGAGTTGAGTGATACAATCCCTGGGGCAGAGAGTAGAGTGATGCAATCCATGGGGCAGGGAGCAGAGTGATACAATCCCTGGCGCAGTGAGTAGAGTGATACAATCCCTGGCGCAGTGAGTAGAGTGATACAATCCCTGGGGCAGAGAGTAGAGTGATACAATCCCTGGGGCAGGGAGTTGAGTGATACAATCCATTTGGCAGAGAGTAGAATGATACAATCCCTGGGGCAGAGAGTAGAGTGATACAATCCCTGGGGCAGGGAGTTGAATGATACAATCCATTTGGCAGAGAGTAGGGTGATACAATCACTGGGGCAGCGAGTAGAGTGATACAATCCCTGGGACAGAGAGTAGAGTGATACAATCCATTTGGCAGTGAGTAGAGTGATTCAAACCCTGGGACAAAGAGTAGAGTGATACAATCCATTGGGCAGGGAGTAGAGTGATACAATCCCTCGGGCAGGGAGTAGAGTGATACAATCCCTGGGACAGAGAGTAGAGTGATACAATACCTGGGACAGGGAGTAGAATGATACAATCCCTGAGACAGGGAGTAGAATGATACAATCCCTGGGGCAGGGAGTAAAGTGATACAATCCATGGGACAGAGAGTAGAGTGATACAATCCATGGGGCAGGGAGTAAAGTGATACAACCCCTGGCACAGAGAGTAAAGTGATACAATCCCTGGGACAGAGAGGAGAGCGATATAATCCCTGGGGCAAGGAGTAGAGTGATACAATTCCTGGGACAGGGAGTTGAGTGATACAATCCCTGGGACAGAGAGTAGAGTGATACAATCCCTGGGACAGAGAGTAGAGTGATACAATCCATGGGGCAGAGAGTAGAGTGATACAATCCCTGGGACAGAGAGTAGAGTGATACAATCCATTTGGCAGTGAGTAGTGTGATTCAATCCCTGGGACAAAGAGTAGAGTGATACAATCCATTGGGCAGGGAGTAGAGTGATACAATCCCTGGGGCAGGGAATAGAGTGATACAATCCCTGGGACAGAGAGTAGAGTGATACAATCACTGGGACAGGGAGTAGAGTGATACAATCCCTGAGACAGGGAGTAGAATGATACAATCTCTGGGGCAGGGAGTAAAGTGATACAATCCCTGGGACAGAGAGTAGAGTGATACAATCCATGGGACAAAGAGTAGAGTGATACAATCCATGGGGCAGGGAGTAAATTGATACAATCCCTGGCACAGAGAGTAAAGTGATACAATCCCTGGGACAGAGAGTAGAGCGATATAATCCCTGGGGCAAGGAGTAGAGTGATGGAATCCATGGGGCAGAGAGTAGAGTGATACAATCCCTGAGACAGGGAGTAGAGTGATACAATCCCTTGGACAGAGAGTAGAGTGATACAATCCCTGGGACAGAGAGTAGAGTGATTCAATCCATGGGGCAGAGAGTAGAGTTATACAATCCATGGGGCAGGGAGTAGAGTGATACAATCCCTGGGACAGAGAGTAGAGGATACAATCCCTGGGGCAGGGAGGAGAGTGATACAATCCCTGGGGCAGGGAGTAGAGTGATGGAATCCATGGGGCAGAGAGTAGAGTGATACAATCCCTGGGGCAGGGAGTTGAGTGATACAATCCCTGGGGCAGAGAGTAGAGTGATGCAATCCATGGGGCAGGGAGCAGAGTGATACAATCCCTGGCGCAGTGAGTAGAGTGATACAATCCCTGGCGCAGTGAGTAGAGTGATACAATCCCTGGGGCAGAGAGTAGAGTGATACAATCCCTGGGGCAGAGAGTAGAGTGATACAATCCCTGGGGCAGGGAGTTGAGTGATACAATCCATTTGGCAGAGAGTAGAATGATACAATCCCTGGGGCAGAGAGTAGAGTGATACAATCCCTGGGGCAGGGAGTTGAATGATACAATCCATTTGGCAGAGAGTAGGGTGATACAATCACTGGGGCAGCGAGTAGAGTGATACAATCCCTGGGACAGAGAGTAGAGTGATACAATCCCTGGCGCAGGGAGTAGAGTGATACAATCCCTGGGACAGAGAGTAGAGTGGTACAATCCCTGGAGCAGGTCGTAGAGCGATACAATCCCTGGGACAGAGACTAGAGTGCTACAATCCCTGGGACAGAGAGTAGAGTGATACAATCCCTTGGGCAGGGAGTAGAGTGATACAATCCATGGGACAGAGAGTAGAGTGATACAATCCCTGGGGCAGAGAGTAGAGTGATACAATCCATGGGGCGGGGCATAGAGTAATATAATCCCTGGGGCAGGGAGCAGAGTGATACAATTCCTGGGGCGTGGAGTAGTGTGATACAATCCCTGGGGCAGAGAGTAGAGTGATACAATCCCTGGGGCGGGGAGTAGAGTGATACCATCCCTGGGACAGAGAGTACAGTGATACAATCCCTGGGACGGGGAGTAGAGTGATACTATCCATGGGGCAGGGAGTAGAGTGATACAATCCCTGGGGCAGAGAGTAGAGTGATACAATCCAGGAGGCAGGGACTAGAGTGATACAATCCCTGGGACAGAGAGTAGAGTGATACAATCCCTGGGACAGGGATTAGAGTGATACAATCCCTGGGACAGGGAGTAGAATGATACAATCCCTGGGGCAGCGAGTAAAATGATAAAATCCCTGGGACAGAGAGTAGAGTGATACAATCCCTGGGACAGAGAGTAGAGTGATACAATCGGTGGGACAAAGAGTAGAGTGATACAATCCATGGGGCAGAGAGTAGAGTGATACAATCCGTGGGACAAAGAGTAGAGTGATACAATCCATGGGGCAGAGAGTAGAGTGATACAATCCCTGGGATAGGGAGTAGAGTGATACAATCCCTGGGACAGGGAGTAGAGTGATACAATCCCTGGGGCAAGGAGTAGAGTGATACAATCCCTGAGACAGAGAGTAGAGTGATACAATCCCTGGGACAGGGATTAGAGTGATACAATCCCTGGGACAGAGAGTAGAGTGATACAATCCCTGGGGCCGGGAGTAAAGTGATACAATCCCTGGGGCAGGGAGTAGAGTGATACAATCCCTGGGACAAAGAGCAGAGTGATACAAACCATGGGGCAGAGAGTAGAGTGATACAATCCCTGGGACAGGGAGTAGAGTGATACAATCCGTGGGACAAAGAGTAGAGTGATAAAATCCATGGGGCAGGGAGTAGAGTGATACAATCCCTGGGACAGAGAGTAGAGGATACAATCCCTGGGGCAGGGAGGAGAGTGATACAATCCCTGGGGCAGGGAGTAGAGTGATGGAATCCATGGGGCAGAGAGTAGAGTGATACAATCCCTGGGGCAGGGAGTTGAGTGATACAATCCCTGGGGCAGAGAGTAGAGTGATGCAATCCATGGGGCAGGGAGCAGAGTGATACAATCCCTGGCGCAGTGAGTAGAGTGATACAATCCCTGGCGCAGTGAGTAGAGTGATACAATCCCTGGGGCAGAGAGTAGAGTGATACAATCCCTGGGGCAGAGAGTAGAGTGATACAATCCCTGGGGCAGGGAGTTGAGTGATACAATCCATTTGGCAGAGAGCAGAATGATACAATCCCTGGGGCAGAGAGTAGAGTGATACAATCCCTGGGGCAGGGAGTTGAATGATACAATCCATTTGGCAGAGAGTAGGGTGATACAATCACTGGGGCAGCGAGTAGAGTGATACAATCCCTGGGACAGAGAGTAGAGTGATACAATCCCTGGCGCAGGGAGTAGAGTGATACAATCCCTGGGACAGAGAGTAGAGTGGTACAATCCCTGGAGCAGGTCGTAGAGCGATACAATCCCTGGGACAGAGACTAGAGTGCTACAATCCCTGGGACAGAGAGTAGAGTGATACAATCCCTTGGGCAGGGAGTAGAGTGATACAATCCATGGGACAGAGAGTAGAGTGATACAATCCCTGGGGCAGAGAGTAGAGTGATACAATCCATGGGGCGGGGCATAGAGTAATATAATCCCTGGGGCAGGGAGCAGAGTGATACAATTCCTGGGGCGTGGAGTAGTGTGATACAATCCCTGGGGCAGAGAGTAGAGTGATACAATCCCTGGGGCGGGGAGTAGAGTGATACCATCCCTGGGACAGAGAGTACAGTGATACAATCCCTGGGACGGGGAGTAGAGTGATACTATCCATGGGGCAGGGAGTAGAGTGATACAATCCCTGGGGCAGAGAGTAGAGTGATACAATCCAGGAGGCAGGGACTAGAGTGATACAATCCCTGGGACAGAGAGTAGAGTGATACAATCCCTGGGACAGGGATTAGAGTGATACAATCCCTGGGACAGGGAGTAGAATGATACAATCCCTGGGGCAGCGAGTAAAATGATAAAATCCCTGGGACAGAGAGTAGAGTGATACAATCCCTGGGACAGAGAGTAGAGTGATACAATCGGTGGGACAAAGAGTAGAGTGATACAATCCATGGGGCAGAGAGTAGAGTGATACAATCCGTGGGACAAAGAGTAGAGTGATACAATCCATGGGGCAGAGAGTAGAGTGATACAATCCCTGGGATAGGGAGTAGAGTGATACAATCCCTGGGACAGGGAGTAGAGTGATACAATCCCTGGGGCAAGGAGTAGAGTGATACAATCCCTGAGACAGAGAGTAGAGTGATACAATCCCTGGGACAGGGATTAGAGTGATACAATCCCTGGGACAGAGAGTAGAGTGATACAATCCCTGGGGCCGGGAGTAAAGTGATACAATCCCTGGGGCAGGGAGTAGAGTGATACAATCCCTGGGACAAAGAGCAGAGTGATACAAACCATGGGGCAGAGAGTAGAGTGATACAATCCCTGGGACAGGGAGTAGAGTGATACAATCCGTGGGACAAAGAGTAGAGTGATAAAATCCATGGGGCACAGAGTAGAGTGATACAATCCGTGGGACAAAGAGTAGAGTGATACAATCCATGGGGCAGAGAGTAGAGTGATACAATCTCTGGGACAGAGAGTAGAGTGATACAATCCATTTGGCAGAGAGTAGAGTGATACATTCCCTGTGGTAGGGTGTAGAGTGATTCAATCCCTGAGACAGAGAGTAGAGTGATACAATCCCTGGGACAGGGATTAGAGTGATACAATCCCTGGGACAGAGAGTAGAGTGATACAATCCCTGGGGCCGGGAGTAAAGTGATACAATCCCTGGGGCAGGGAGTAGAGTGATACAATCCCTGGGACAAAGAGTAGAGTGATACAAACCATGGGGCAGAGAGTAGAGTGATACAATCCCTGGGACAGGGAGTAGAGTGATACAATCCCTGAGACAGGGAATAGAGTGATACAATCCATGGGGCAGGGAGTAGAGTGATACAATCCCTGGGGCAATGAGTAGAGTGATACAATCCCTGGGCAGGGTGTAGAGTGATACAATCACTGGGACAGAGAGTAGAGTGATACAATCCCTGGGACAGAGAGCAGAGTGATACAATCCATTTGGCAGAGAGTAGAGTGATACAATCCCTGAGGTAGGGAGTAGAGTGATACAATCCCTGGGACAGAGAGTAGAGTGATACAATCCATGGGACAAAGAGGAGGGTGATACAATCCATGGGGCAGAGAGTAGAGTGATACAATCCCTGGGACAGGGAGTAGAGTGATACAATCCCTGGGGCAGGTAGTAGAGTGATACAATCCCTGGGGCATGGAGTAGAGTGATACAATCCCTGGGACAGGGCGTAGAGTGATACAATCCCTGGGGCATGGAGTAGAGAGATACAATCCCTGGGACAGAGAGTAGAATGATACAATCCCTGGGACAGAGAGTAGAGTGATACAATCCATGGGACAAAGAGTAGAGTGATACAATCCCTGGGGCAAGCAGTAGAGTGATACAATCCCTGGGGCACGGTGTAGAGTGATACAATCCCTGGGACAGAGAGTAGAGTGATACAATCCCTAGGACAGAGAGTAGAGTGACACAATCCATTTGGCAGAGAGTAGAGTGATACAATCCCTGGGGTAGGGAGTAGAGTGATGCAATCCCTGGGACAGAGAGTAGAGTGATACAATCCCTGGGACAGGGAGTAGAGCGATACAATCCCTGAGACAGGGAGCAGAATGATACAATCCCTGGCACAGAGAGTAGAGTGATACAATCCCTGGGACAGAGAGTAGAGCGATATAATCCCTGGGGCAAGGAGTAGAGTGATACAATCCCTGGGGCAGGGTGTAGAGGGATACAATCCCTGGGACAAGGAGTAGAGTGATACAATCCCTGGGACAGAGAGTGGAGTGATACAATCCATTTGGCAGAGAGTAGAGTGATACAATCCCTGGGACAGAGAGTAGAGTGATACAATCCATGGGACCGAGAGTAGAGTGATACAATCCATGGGGCAGGGAGTAGAGTGATACAAGCCCTGGGACAGGGAGTAGAATGATACAATCCCTGGGGCAGGGAGTAAAGTGATACAATCCCTGGGACAGAGAGTAGAGTGATACAATCCATGGGACAGAGAGTAGAGTGATACAATCCATGGGGCAGGGAGTAAAGTGATACAACCCCTGGCACAGAGAGTAAAGTGATACAATCCCTGGGACAGAGATGAGAGCGATATAATCCCTGGGGCAAGGAGTAGAGTGATACAATTCCTGGGACAGGGAGTTGAGTGATACAATCCCTGGGACAGAGAGTAGAGTGATACAATCCCTGGGACAGAGAGTAGAGTGATACAATCCATGGGGCAGAGAGTAGAGTGATACAATCCCTGGGACAGAGAGTAGAGTGATACAATCCATTTGGCAGTGAGTAGTGTGATTCAATCCCTGGGACAAAGAGTAGAGTGATACAATCCATTGGGCAGGGAGTAGAGTGATACAATCCCTGGGGCAGGGAGTAGAGTGATACAATCCCTGGGACAGAGAGTAGAGTGATACAATCACTGGGACAGGGAGTAGAGTGATACAATCCCTGAGACAGGGAGTAGAATGATACAATCTCTGGGGCAGGGAGTAAAGTGATACAATCCCTGGGACAGAGAGTAGAGTGATACAATCCATGGGACAAAGAGTAGAGTGATACAATCCATGGGGCAGGGAGTAATTTGATACAATCCCTGGCACAGAGAGTAAAGTGATACAATCCCTGGGACAGAGAGTAGAGCGATATAATCCCTGGGGCAAGGAGTAGAGTGATACAATCCCTGGGACAGGGAGTAGAGTGATACAATCCCTTGGACAGAGAGTAGAGTGATACAATCCCTGGGACAGAGAGTAGAGTGATTCAATCCATGGGGCAGAGAGTAGAGTTATACAATCCATGGGGCAGGGAGTAGAGTGATACAATCCCTGGGACAGAGAGTAGAGGATACAATCCCTGGGGCAGGGAGGAGAGTGATACAATCCCTGGGGCAGGGAGTAGAGTGATGGAATCCATGGGGCAGAGAGTAGAGTGATACAATCCCTGGGGCAGGGAGTTGAGTGATACAATCCCTGGGGCAGAGAGTAGAGTGATGCAATCCATGGGGCAGGGAGCAGAGTGATACAATCCCTGGCGCAGTGAGTAGAGTGATACAATCCCTGGCGCAGTGAGTAGAGTGATACAATCCCTGGGGCAGAGAGTAGAGTGATACAATCCCTGGGGCAGGGAGTTGAGTGATACAATCCATTTGGCAGAGAGTAGAATGATACAATCCCTGGGGCAGAGAGTAGAGTGATACAATCCCTGGGGCAGGGAGTTGAATGATACAATCCATTTGGCAGAGAGTAGGGTGATACAATCCCTGGGGCAAGGAGTAGAGTGATACAATCCCTGGGGCAAGGAGTAGAGTGATACAATCCCTGTGGCACGGTGTAGAGTGATACAATCCCTGGGACAGAGAGTAGAGTGATACAATCCCTGGGACAGGGATTAGAGTGATACAATCCCTGGGACAGGGAGTAGAATGATACAATCCCTGGGGCAGCGAGTAAAATGATAAAATCCCTGGGACAGAGAGTAGAGTGATACAATCCCTGGGACAGAGAGTAGAGTGATACAATCGGTGGGACAAAGAGTAGAGTGATACAATCCATGGGGCAGAGAGTAGAGTGATACAATCCGTGGGACAAAGAGTAGAGTGATACAATCCATGGGGCAGAGAGTAGAGTGATACAATCCCTGGGATAGGGAGTAGAGTGATACAATCCCTGGGACAGGGAGTAGAGTGATACAATCCCTGGGGCAAGGAGTAGAGTGATACAATCCCTGAGACAGAGAGTAGAGTGATACAATCCCTGGGACAGGGATTAGAGTGATACAATCCCTGGGACAGAGAGTAGAGTGATACAATCCCTGGGGCCGGGAGTAAAGTGATACAATCCCTGGGGCAGGGAGTAGAGTGATACAATCCCTGGGACAAAGAGCAGAGTGATACAAACCATGGGGCAGAGAGTAGAGTGATACAATCCCTGGGACAGGGAGTAGAGTGATACAATCCGTGGGACAAAGAGTAGAGTGATAAAATCCATGGGGCAGGGAGTAGAGTGATACAATCCCTGGGACAGAGAGTAGAGGATACAATCCCTGGGGCAGGGAGGAGAGTGATACAATCCCTGGGGCAGGGAGTAGAGTGATGGAATCCATGGGGCAGAGAGTAGAGTGATACAATCCCTGGGGCAGGGAGTTGAGTGATACAATCCCTGGGGCAGAGAGTAGAGTGATGCAATCCATGGGGCAGGGAGCAGAGTGATACAATCCCTGGCGCAGTGAGTAGAGTGATACAATCCCTGGCGCAGTGAGTAGAGTGATACAATCCCTGGGGCAGAGAGTAGAGTGATACAATCCCTGGGGCAGAGAGTAGAGTGATACAATCCCTGGGGCAGGGAGTTGAGTGATACAATCCATTTGGCAGAGAGTAGAATGATACAATCCCTGGGGCAGAGAGTAGAGTGATACAATCCCTGGGGCAGGGAGTTGAATGATACAATCCATTTGGCAGAGAGTAGGGTGATACAATCACTGGGGCAGCGAGTAGAGTGATACAATCCCTGGGACAGAGAGTAGAGTGATACAATCCCTGGCGCAGGGAGTAGAGTGATACAATCCCTGGGACAGAGAGTAGAGTGGTACAATCCCTGGAGCAGGTCGTAGAGCGATACAATCCCTGGGACAGAGACTAGAGTGCTACAATCCCTGGGACAGAGAGTAGAGTGATACAATCCCTTGGGCAGGGAGTAGAGTGATACAATCCATGGGACAGAGAGTAGAGTGATACAATCCCTGGGGCAGAGAGTAGAGTGATACAATCCATGGGGCGGGGCATAGAGTAATATAATCCCTGGGGCAGGGAGCAGAGTGATACAATTCCTGGGGCGTGGAGTAGTGTGATACAATCCCTGGGGCAGAGAGTAGAGTGATACAATCCCTGGGGCGGGGAGTAGAGTGATACCATCCCTGGGACAGAGAGTACAGTGATACAATCCCTGGGACGGGGAGTAGAGTGATACTATCCATGGGGCAGGGAGTAGAGTGATACAATCCCTGGGGCAGAGAGTAGAGTGATACAATCCAGGAGGCAGGGACTAGAGTGATACAATCCCTGGGACAGAGAGTAGAGTGATACAATCCCTGGGACAGGGATTAGAGTGATACAATCCCTGGGACAGGGAGTAGAATGATACAATCCCTGGGGCAGCGAGTAAAATGATAAAATCCCTGGGACAGAGAGTAGAGTGATACAATCCCTGGGACAGAGAGTAGAGTGATACAATCCGTGGGACAAAGAGTAGAGTGATACAATCCATGGGGCAGAGAGTAGAGTGATACAATCCCTGGGATAGGGAGTAGAGTGATACAATCCCTGGGACAGGGAGTAGAGTGATACAATCCCTGGGGCAAGGAGTAGAGTGATACAATCCCTGAGACAGAGAGTAGAGTGATACAATCCCTGGGACAGGGATTAGAGTGATACAATCCCTGGGACAGAGAGTAGAGTGATACAATCCCTGGGGCCGGGAGTAAAGTGATACAATCCCTGGGGCAGGGAGTAGAGTGATACAATCCCTGGGACAAAGAGCAGAGTGATACAAACCATGGGGCAGAGAGTAGAGTGATACAATCCCTGGGACAGGGAGTAGAGTGATACAATCCGTGGGACAAAGAGTAGAGTGATAAAATCCATGGGGCACAGAGTAGAGTGATACAATCCGTGGGACAAAGAGTAGAGTGATACAATCCATGGGGCAGAGAGTAGAGTGATACAATCTCTGGGACAGAGAGTAGAGTGATACAATCCATTTGGCAGAGAGTAGAGTGATACATTCCCTGTGGTAGGGTGTAGAGTGATTCAATCCCTGAGACAGAGAGTAGAGTGATACAATCCCTGGGACAGGGATTAGAGTGATACAATCCCTGGGACAGAGAGTAGAGTGATACAATCCCTGGGGCCGGGAGTAAAGTGATACAATCCCTGGGGCAGGGAGTAGAGTGATACAATCCCTGGGACAAAGAGTAGAGTGATACAAACCATGGGGCAGAGAGTAGAGTGATACAATCCCTGGGACAGGGAGTAGAGTGATACAATCCCTGAGACAGGGAATAGAGTGATACAATCCATGGGGCAGGGAGTAGAGTGATACAATCCCTGGGGCAATGAGTAGAGTGATACAATCCCTGGGCAGGGTGTAGAGTGATACAATCACTGGGACAGAGAGTAGAGTGATACAATCCCTGGGACAGAGAGCAGAGTGATACAATCCATTTGGCAGAGAGTAGAGTGATACAATCCCTGAGGTAGGGAGTAGAGTGATACAATCCCTGGGACAGAGAGTAGAGTGATACAATCCATGGGACAAAGAGGAGGGTGATACAATCCATGGGGCAGAGAGTAGAGTGATACAATCCCTGGGACAGGGAGTAGAGTGATACAATCCCTGGGGCAGGTAGTAGAGTGATACAATCCCTGGGGCATGGAGTAGAGTGATACAATCCCTGGGACAGGGCGTAGAGTGATACAATCCCTGGGGCATGGAGTAGAGAGATACAATCCCTGGGACAGAGAGTAGAATGATACAATCCCTGGGACAGAGAGTAGAGTGATACAATCCATGGGACAAAGAGTAGAGTGATACAATCCCTGGGGCAAGCAGTAGAGTGATACAATCCCTGGGGCACGGTGTAGAGTGATACAATCCCTGGGACAGAGAGTAGAGTGATACAATCCCTAGGACAGAGAGTAGAGTGACACAATCCATTTGGCAGAGAGTAGAGTGATACAATCCCTGGGGTAGGGAGTAGAGTGATGCAATCCCTGGGACAGAGAGTAGAGTGATACAATCCCTGGGACAGGGAGTAGAGCGATACAATCCCTGAGACAGGGAGCAGAATGATACAATCCCTGGCACAGAGAGTAGAGTGATACAATCCCTGGGACAGAGAGTAGAGCGATATAATCCCTGGGGCAAGGAGTAGAGTGATACAATCCCTGGGGCAGGGTGTAGAGGGATACAATCCCTGGGACAAGGAGTAGAGTGATACAATCCCTGGGACAGAGAGTGGAGTGATACAATCCATTTGGCAGAGAGTAGAGTGATACAATCCCTGGGACAGAGAGTAGAGTGATACAATCCATGGGACCGAGAGTAGAGTGATACAATCCATGGGGCAGGGAGTAGAGTGATACAAGCCCTGGGACAGGGAGTAGAATGATACAATCCCTGGGGCAGGGAGTAAAGTGATACAATCCCTGGGACAGAGAGTAGAGTGATACAATCCATGGGACAGAGAGTAGAGTGATACAATCCATGGGGCAGGGAGTAAAGTGATACAACCCCTGGCACAGAGAGTAAAGTGATACAATCCCTGGGACAGAGAGGAGAGCGATATAATCCCTGGGGCAAGGAGTAGAGTGATACAATTCCTGGGACAGGGAGTTGAGTGATACAATCCCTGGGACAGAGAGTAGAGTGATACAATCCCTGGGACAGAGAGTAGAGTGATACAATCCATGGGGCAGAGAGTAGAGTGATACAATCCCTGGGACAGAGAGTAGAGTGATACAATCCATTTGGCAGTGAGTAGTGTGATTCAATCCCTGGGACAAAGAGTAGAGTGATACAATCCATTGGGCAGGGAGTAGAGTGATACAATCCCTGGGGCAGGGAGTAGAGTGATACAATCCCTGGGACAGAGAGTAGAGTGATACAATCACTGGGACAGGGAGTAGAGTGATACAATCCCTGAGACAGGGAGTAGAATGATACAATCTCTGGGGCAGGGAGTAAAGTGATACAATCCCTGGGACAGAGAGTAGAGTGATACAATCCATGGGACAAAGAGTAGAGTGATACAATCCATGGGGCAGGGAGTAATTTGATACAATCCCTGGCACAGAGAGTAAAGTGATACAATCCCTGGGACAGAGAGTAGAGCGATATAATCCCTGGGGCAAGGAGTAGAGTGATACAATCCCTGGGACAGGGAGTAGAGTGATACAATCCCTTGGACAGAGAGTAGAGTGATACAATCCCTGGGACAGAGAGTAGAGTGATTCAATCCATGGGGCAGAGAGTAGAGTTATACAATCCATGGGGCAGGGAGTAGAGTGATACAATCCCTGGGACAGAGAGTAGAGGATACAATCCCTGGGGCAGGGAGGAGAGTGATACAATCCCTGGGGCAGGGAGTAGAGTGATGGAATCCATGGGGCAGAGAGTAGAGTGATACAATCCCTGGGGCAGGGAGTTGAGTGATACAATCCCTGGGGCAGAGAGTAGAGTGATGCAATCCATGGGGCAGGGAGCAGAGTGATACAATCCCTGGCGCAGTGAGTAGAGTGATACAATCCCTGGCGCAGTGAGTAGAGTGATACAATCCCTGGGGCAGAGAGTAGAGTGATACAATCCCTGGGGCAGGGAGTTGAGTGATACAATCCATTTGGCAGAGAGTAGAATGATACAATCCCTGGGGCAGAGAGTAGAGTGATACAATCCCTGGGGCAGGGAGTTGAATGATACAATCCATTTGGCAGAGAGTAGGGTGATACAATCACTGGGGCAGCGAGTAGAGTGATACAATCCCTGGGACAGAGAGTAGAGTGATACAATCCATTTGGCAGTGAGTAGAGTGATTCAAACCCTGGGACAAAGAGTAGAGTGATACAATCCATTGGGCAGGGAGTAGAGTGATACAATCCCTCGGGCAGGGAGTAGAGTGATACAATCCCTGGGACAGAGAGTAGAGTGATACAATACCTGGGGCAGGGAGTAAAGTGATACAATCCATGGGACAGAGAGTAGAGTGATACAATCCATGGGGCAGGGAGTAAAGTGATACAACCCCTGGCACAGAGAGTAAAGTGATACAATCCCTGGGACAGAGAGGAGAGCGATATAATCCCTGGGGCAAGGAGTAGAGTGATACAATTCCTGGGACAGGGAGTTGAGTGATACAATCCCTGGGACAGGGAGTAGAGTGATACAATCCCTGGGACAGAGAGTAGAGTGATACAATCCATGGGGCAGAGAGTAGAGTGATACAATCCCTGGGACAGAGAGTAGAGTGATACAATCCATTTGGCAGTGAGTAGTGTGATTCAA